>NW_026463260.1:0-72903 GCF_021730395.1 Mercenaria mercenaria
GATCAAGAAGAAAAATAATGATCGTTACAGACAATGTGATAATGCTTTGTAGTTTTTAAAACTGAAGCAAAACTCAAATCAGATCGCTCTTCTAACCATGCCCACTATAGCTATTCATACGCATTTAAATAGTTCATTAAAATACGGGGAGACTTTCTACAGCTTAAAGATTGTTGTGATAGTAAGTAAAGTCTGTTAGAGACTGCAGATCAATTTTACAAAATCATGTTGTTCCCAAAAACCTTCGGATCGATTCATACTGAGTATTGATAAATTTCAGATGTCAGGCAATCAACAAAATGCAAAATTAATAATTTTGAAACTGCTGAGCAATGCTCGTAAGAAGTTTATACATGTCAGATGACACCAAAATAATAAAAGATGATGATAAAAGTGGCATTCCTGTTATACCTGGCAGATTACTCTATAACCAAATTGCAATAATAATACTAAATGATAAGGAAAATTATGAGAAACTTAACAGCGATTCCTTAAAACCTGACAAATGAAAATACTACAGAAAGATCGTCGAATTTTAATACTCTTGCACTTACTGACGGTTGTAAAATTTCTCCCTATATTGAGTTTTGGTACATATTCTTGTCCTTTGAGATCACTGAGTCTTTGTTTTTGTTTAATTTTGTTTAACGTCGCGCCGACCCAATTATAGGTGATATGGCGACTTTCCAAACTTAAAAGAGGAGGAAAAACTCAGGTGCCATCCGTGCATTATTTCATTACAGATGGAAACCGTGGTAGAACCATCGACCTTCAGTAAGCTAGCTGGATGGTTTCCAAACATGAAGAAGTAAACGCCCTTGTGAGGCTTGATCCTATTTCAGTGAGCGGCAAATGATTCGAAGTCAGGAAATCTCAGCCACTGGGCACGGAGGCCGCGACCATGGAGTTATTTCCAGCTTACAATTATAATAGAAGTCCGCTTAACCGATGCGAGGGGACATTAGGGGTAGGGTGCGTGAGGGTAGTTGCAAGTTTCAGTATCGATCATGAGCAGAATAAAACAAGTTCAGATATCATTTTGCTTGGTTGCTTTCTATGCTTCCAAAGGATCTTCTTATAGACTCGTTTAAACTAGTGAATATCTTTAAGCGCTATGCGGCGGCTATAAAATGTCTTCCAGTACCTGTTATTTTATATTTCGTTTATCTTAAAGATTTATAGTCAAGTCAGTTTTACTACAATCAAATTCCGCTTACATCGTTGCTAGAGGGCTTAAAGAGAATTCCTATAGTTTTTTTCCTTTCATAGAATTTTTTCAAATACACATATATAATAGAAACTTTTGTTCTGAAAACAATGAACAAATAAAAACAATGGGTCACCAGGCTTGTTTTGGTGAAAAAATGTTTTGAACACACCCACTGTTGCTGAAACTGCCAGCGATTTTTCAACATTTTCATAATTTTCCGCTTTTTATATTATATCAACCATAATATATATTAGGACAGCACAATAAGGTTGATTCTTTTTACATATTTTATTATATACTTATTTGATACCATAGTCATATTTGTAATACTATATTCTTACAATAATGGGTACAAATGAAAAAATATCTTGTTTCATATTCACTTTTGTGAACTTTTTTCAATGAAAAATACCCACAGTGAACAATATTATTTTTTGAATTTTGAAAAATCTGTTTCATAGACTTTTTTCCTGTTGACTAAAAATGTATGGGTTACCAGGCTAAATTTTATGTTAAGACCGCTTGAACACAACACCTGTTCAGGCGAGAAATGGCGCGAACCTGACCAAATTGATTACATGTATATTTGGTAGAAGTTAAAAAAAAGTTTTAAAATTTCTTAATTATTTCTATAACTAAATGCTAAATAATCTGAATGGAGATATTGTCTTATCAGTACTAAGTCAAATGTCTTACATTATATAAACACCACTGTCTTTGTACTAAAATGCGATGTGAAAACACAAAGACAAAAATGGCAAGATACCTGTCAGCCATGATACTTGTCAATACAACATAAAGCTGCATCAACATTTGATTACTGATAAAACTTATGAAAAATGTTATTTCATTCAAGATTTTTCATATTTAAGATTGTCTGTCACATGTCTCAACGAATGTTGACTTCACTTCAGTTTTCCATAGAAAGTGTCGGCTGCGCAGAAAGATGCGCATATAAACTATAGGAATTCCCTTTAAGGTTGCTTAATTCATTTCCTCGCGTGAAGAGACTCAATCGCAGTCCGATTTAATTTGCCTTGGATGCGTTCTTTATAACTTATATGCTTCCAGAGGATTTTCTCATAGACTCTACTGATCAATGTCTTTAACTAATGTATGGCGGCTGTAAAATGTCTCTAAATACTTAGTGTTGTTACATTTTCAACTCTTTTGGGTGCATGATGCAGGTCTTTATTACTTTAATAAAGCTCCACTTAAGACGATGCTAGGGATTCTCAATTACTTACCTTCCATGAACAGACTCAGTTGAACCGAAATGCTATTAATTTATTTGGTTGCGCTCCTTGCTTCCAAAGGATCGTTTCACAGATTGTAATACAAATGAGGAAAAAGATATCTTAACAACGTTGATGTAAAATCAATTGAATTTACTATCTACCAAAGGTTCAATCAGGGAATTTCGGAAACACATAAAAGTGCATGTTAAACTAAAATATGTCACAGTTTTAAACAAAGACTGATTGTCGCTAGCCCTACGTGCCAAGCGGACGGTTTCAGCAATGTTTTAGATATTGTACATGTATGCTACAGCTATCTACAAATCATGATATTAGCTATATAAGTGATAAAACAGAATTTTCTTAACTCACTCTCATAAAGGGTAAAATAGAGGATTCAATTTCGAATCTGTGTTAGAATTCTAATATACCTCATGAAACAGGACTCGCGATAATAAACTACTATACCGGTAACATTCAAAGTCAGACAAAATTACTTCACTTATTAACAGAGAACTCATCCCAGAAGCAACGAAATTAATACGTATGAAGAAAACATCCTACTTTAACAGCACATTTTACAAGCAGATAACATGCACGGTCTTTTGAGCAAACTTAGCATTAGTCTAAGCTAACTAGTTACTGGCAAACTTTAAGATAAGTTAATCTAAAATTAGTAATGAGTTCTGACAATGTTTTAGAGCACATTTAAAACGAGTTTAGATCATCTATAAGTTCATGGACTATAAATGCATCGGAGCAGCAGATAATTATCCTTCTTTGATGTTTTTGTTATTAAGTTTAGGCAATTGTTTCGAAACATATGTTTATATGACCTCAACAAACAACAGACAACAAAATTATCTTTTACTCAACTCGTGTCACCAAATACACACGAAAAAGGATATTTTCCGTTGAGTCGTACAAAAAGCATAGGTGTCATGCTTTGTTTTTCACTGACTCAGAAGTTTAAAATATCTTATCTTTACGACTTGCAGTTACATTTCATTTAATATGAAGACAATTTTTTAAATCTTGTCATAGATTTTAGTTTAAATTATATTAGGCTTCAGATTATACCGTTATTATTTAAAGAACACGCAATTGAGCCTGTCCGGTAAGCTCAATAGGGAAAGCGCAGATCTACGGATCGCGAGGTAGTGAGTTCAATCTCTGTTCTGTGACGATTTGATAGAAGAATTGTGTCTGAAATCATTTGTCCTCGACCTCTGATTCATGCGGGGCCGTTGTCATTTACTTGCAAGGAACATGTTTATGCTGGTACATAGTCCAGGAGCACTTTTAAGGTTAGCTGCCCGCCGTTACATAACCAAACTACCGGCGTTAAAATCAAAACAAACAAAAAAGCAAGCAATTCTACTATTCAGATGTGACAGCAATTGCGGGCTCGTCCAGTTTATGCCATTAATTGCTATACTTTTGATATCATAAAAACTTTTTAACCTTGACTTTTTTTATACAGTACTCATGAATAGCAGCAGCTATCAAAATGTCGTTTAATGCTATAAATTTGTGGCTGAGTCATCACAGATGTTACAGTTTGCTTGGAAATATGATTTACCTCTACTTGCCAAGCATTACAATATTTCTGAAGTAATGTCCTCCATGCTTATACAAGAAATTTACAAAATATTAAATTTGTTCAATATAACATAGATGGAGGCATTTGATAAATTTGATGAGTCATTTTTCTACTTTAAAACTCAAATTAGAAGACATGGCGTTAAAGTTGAAAAATCAAGAGAGAGAAGTAAGAATACGGATATAAGGCAAATAGTTAGAAATGGAGAGAGAAGAGAGGGAGAGAGATAAAGAGAAAGGAGAAAAATGAATGCAATTTGAAATAAAAATGTAAAGTAAGAGCTGGCAAGGAAAGGAACAGAACGTTCTCCAAGTTCATTTCACTTTGATGTCACAAAACGTATTAGGTTAGTTCCACTTTTTAAAGAAACTAAAGAAGATAAATATTTCATTTAAAAAAAGCAGAAGTTCTTAAATGGCCCGAGGAAAATTGGAGTTTATTTTACAAAGTGTTCTTATTGGTAATGTCCGTGAAATTCATCTGCAGCTGCCTGTAGGACAAAGGTCAAATTATGATGTTGTCAAGGATTTAATCTTAAAAGGTTATGAACTTGTACGCTATACATTTATGAAATAAAGTTTAGCAATTAATGCGTTATCTCTGTCAAAAATGTCGGAACCTGTTTAAAATAAATCTTTCTTCTTCCTTATGTATCAGCTCTTGTCACCGCAGTAATTTGCAATATCGATGAGAGATTTAGGATACAATGAACTATGTCTATATATTGCTGGTACTTTGTTTTAAAAAGAGAAGATGTTACGACGCCAAAGAATTTTCGATAAACCGTAAGTCAGTTCAAACAACATCTAGTTACGATAATGCTTACATGGTGTTGTAACTTGCATAGAAATAATGAATAATGAATTTGGGCAAATATTTGCTCCCATTTAATCGTCTTCAGAGATCATTTAACAATTCTATGAAATCGTCTGGAGAAACTCATACGTAATGTGCTGACGAAAATCATTCCAAAATGTAAAAAAAATGTAATTTTGGGTACTTTTCATGTGATATGAATTAGGCTCGAATCCGTGTAACTGCTTTCATAAACAACATTTAGGACGGTTTGAGCTATGTGGATGTTTTGATGGTATATTTATTCAGTGATCTACATATAACATAGCCAACGGATTTATAGGATGCCAGTGGCATTCGTCCAAATAAGACCTCATTTCAAAAAGTGAACATGTTTAAAGCCCATTTACTTCTATCTTCTGAAACAATGAACACTAGCCAAAATTTGGACACCTTAGGTCTTAACACAACATGAAAACAGTTTTAACAATTAATGCATTATGTGCCGACGACGGACGAAACGTGTTGAAAATCTTATTTTGAACAATTTTCAGGTGTCCAAAAATGGGCTTGAAAACTTGACGTAATTTGAAGCATTCAGGAAGGCTGGAGAATGCATTGAACCTTGTGGATGTATTTCAAGAAGTATTACACTTTGCATTGTCGACAAATATTGAGAATGACGACGACGTATGTCCAATGAATGTCTCATTACAGAATTCAAAGGTGTTTGTTACTAAATACTGCTATATCCTGCACTAACACAGTGGACTTGAGTTGGTTGCCGCTTAAGGCTATTGTGAGAGTCCTTTTGAGATTAATATCGAATCCTCCTTACAAATTTATGCATTATGTGCCGAGGAAGAACGATGAACAGTACTAGAAATCGTAATTTTTCGAAAATTGGCTCTGCTTGTTTCTGCCAGGTTTTGAACCGTGTTGTTATATTGCTGGTATGTTTGTCAAAACATTAGTGCATAGTATATTGCCGATTAAATTTCAGGATGCCAACGGCCATTATTGCTAAAACTGACTTCATATTATATACTATAAAGCTTCCGATATACAATGTACGTAAGTGACTTAATCTTGACTCATGTTCATAGTTTGGTACCAAAAACAGAAGAAGCCGAGCACCAAAACGTGTTCAATTGTCGTAATAAGTCCTACCTTAAACGTATGCCTTAGGCGTCCCGAATATGCCCGTCATTTGTCTATCAGCTACACATATCACAATAATACCATACTTCAAAGCATCCCCAAGCACTCCTTAAAGTTGTGAATTACAAACGATTGCTCACTATCAAGGACCTCCAACAGAATATATAGAAGTGCAGAATTAGACTCTATATATTTAACAAAAGGCCCACGAGGGCCTAAGTCACTCAACTGAGGACGACTTGGACCTGATTAGATCTTTTATGTGACAAAGTATTAAATTTTAAAAAGAATCTATATATATATATATATATATATATATATATATATATATATATATATATATATATATATATATATATATATATAATATAGAAGACTTTTAAAGTATTTCTATTTTCAGCTCTAGCGGTCTCTAAAGAGGGTAAAGTGCCCGCCCCCATTTGAACAAACTTGGAACAGGACCATACAATTATGCTACATACCAAGTTTTATGAAGATCCATTAAGCAGTTCATGATAAGAAGTTGTTTGCAAGGTAATTCTATTTTAAGCTCTAGCGGCCCCTTAAAGGGGCCAAGTGCCCCTATTTGAAGAAACTTGGGAGAGGGCTATATAATGATGCCACAGACCAAATTAAAAAAAAATCCATCAAGCGGTGTATGGTAAGAAGTTGTTAAAAGGTATTTCTATTTATAGCTATAGTGGCCCCTTAAGGGCCATGTAAACAAAGTGAACACATTTTGGAGAGGACCATATAATGATGATTCCGACTGAGTTTGATTCAAATCCATGAAGCGGCTCATGAGAAGAAGTCATGCTACAGACCAAGTTTGATAAAGATCAAGATCAAGTGGTTCATGATAAAAAGACGTTTAAAAGTATTTCTATTTTTAGCTCTAGCGGCCCCTAAAAGGAGCCAAGTACCCCCGTTTGAACAAATTGAAAGAAGACCATATAACAATGCTACATATCAATTTTGATAAAGATCAATCAAGCGGTTCATGATAAAAAGACGTTTTAAAGTATTTCTATTTTTAGCTCTAGTGGCCCCCATTTGAAAATAAAATGAAAGAGGACCACACAATTATGGTAAAGACTAAGTTTGATGAAGGTCAATCAATCGGTTCATGTTAAGAAGTCTTATGAATGTATTTCTATTTCTTTTTGCTCTAGCGGCCCCTAAAAGAAGACATTTGCCCCCATTTGAACAAACTTGAGAGATGACTTTATAATGATACTACAGACCCAATGCAATGAAAATCAATCAAGCTGTTCACAAGAAGTCGTTTAAAGGTTTTTTTTTCTATTTTTAGCTGGAGCGTTCCTTAAAAGGGGCTATGTGCCCTCCTTTGTAACGAGGTGGAAAGAGGACCTTATAATTATGCTACAGACCAAGTTTGCTGAAGATCCATCAAGCGGTTTATGTGAAGAAGTCTTTTAATGTTTTTTTTTTATATATTTTTAAGCCCCTAAAAAAGGTAAAGTGCCCCCATTTGAATTTGTGAGTGGACCATATAATGATGCTACAGACTAAGTTTGATGAAGATCAATCAAGCGGTTCATGAAAAGAAGTTGTTTATAAAGGTTTTTCTATTTCTAGCTCTAGAGACCCCTGAAAGGGGCTAAAAAACCCCCTCCCGCCCCCAACCAATTTGGACAAACTTGATAGAGGATCTCAGCAGGCATTCTACAGACAACATTTGGTGTTATTCTGAACAGCAGTTTCAGAGGAGAAGATGTTTAAGTAAATATGTGGACGACGGACGAAGGACGCCGGACCATCCACCCTTTGCTAATACCTCACCCTGAACCTTCAGTTTAGGTGAGCTTGTAAAAGGAAATCAATAGTTAGCATAAGCAGTACGGAATATTCCGGATATGTACCCTTAGAATCGTTGTTTTCATGAGACAAGCATACGATATTGTGTGGCTGAGTTCATTATAACCATAAGCAGGGACATATGCTCTACATATCTATACCGGAAGATAAAGGTCAATGCCTTTGGATAGCTAGCAACGTAACGGTTATAATCAACAACTGATATCAAAACAGTACATGTCAATATTTTCATAACATGTGCTTACGTTCTTATAACAACATCAAGGCCGATTGAGCGGGTAACTTTTTCACAATTCTTCATGCCATCATACGTTTTAAAGCTGAATGGACAAATGTAAAGATAGCTGCAAGTAACCAAACCTAACCAAAATACACTGCAATGGCTATTCAGCAACTTAGTTTTTAGTAAGAAACAAATAAGCGATGAAGAAGTTAGTTAGGCAAGATGCATTGACTGATTTCAGGTCCCTTCTTAAACTGTATTTTACCCTAATCAACCAAATGATTTTTTATTACGCTTTATGATTAAAAGATTTGTAAACTGTCAAGTAAATTACATTTTTAATTTTCACATAAAACACAAAATTTTGAATTTAAGTTATCTTAATTTGCATCAATGATATCATTTCCGGTACGACTGACTAAAATGGATGACTGTACATGTACTTGCTTTCATTTTTAAAGTCTGTAAAACGATAGAATGCAACCAAAAGTATAGTAGACTCGTTGTTATTGAGTATGTTCATAAAAGGTTCATGAAGGGTTATAAAACATGCAGTAGAATAACGAGGGTAAAACAAAATCAAACATGGGAAAATTGTTGTAATAGATGTATTTGCTGTAAGTGACTACGATTGAAAAGTTTTGAAAACAACTTTTTATTCATAAAGTTTGTCCCCATGATCTATTTGAATGTAAACTATTCTAATAAATATGTCAGATTTGAGCTTAATTAATGCTTGACTGTTAATAGTAATGTGTATGTTTTAGCAGGTTTACGTGTTTCCAAGTTTGTTGCTGAACAGCTCGACGAATTCAAATTGGCTCCATGTGGTTCTGGGACGTTCTGTGTTTGAAAAGAAATGGAACCACTGCCTTACCCTTGCATGATCGTAAGAGGCGACTAATAGGGTCTTAACATTTTTTTTTGCTGTTACTCTGTGATTCTAGCAGGTATGCAAATTTTGATTCCATATCTCATGTTTTTATTTCTATGTAAACGAGCTGTGAAACCAAAACTTGTAGTCCTGTTTGGCGCCATATAACCTAAAGTGTGTTGGTGTGCCGTAAAACCCAAATAAATAAAATCAAGAATTCAAATTGAAAACAGATACAAAGTGGCAGACCTTCAAGACAATGATAGTCTAGCAAGACGTGAAATACTGTAAATAACGAATGTTATTATTGTTATGCATAAATAAGCAACGGAAATATTTAGCCACATTTTCTGTCTTTCGTATTCGCATGACTTATAACGAACGTATTACAATTTACGGTACGATATACGCATATAAGAAGAACGTCACAGGCATATCAAGCGGTCACTACTCGCATGATATACGCAAAATTAGACAACTACAGTGTTCTGACAAATTTAAGTTTGTAATACTTCTTTCTACAAATTCCCATTGATATGTAACTTAATCAAATGTGTCATTACAGAAAGACTTTCTTCTTAAAAGTACGAACGCTTAAGGTACTGGTAAAGATTGAGCTAAAATTACTTTCAGCTTTTTCGGTATATATCGACATAATTATATATCATATGACGAGTGCCCAGCTTTTTATTATGTAAAAAGATATAAAGGGTCCCTAAATGCATTATTTCTGGCACAGACGGGCCTCTAGACATAGTATAAGTCAAACCGTCATGAAACTAGATTTCCGTCTTCAAATTGTACCAAAACTAAGTTACGTGTGCGCACGAATATATAGTTTTATGGAAAGGCTTTTAATAGGTCCTAATGCTTCTTTTATACTATATTAATAACAAGCTTTTCCCATAGATCATCGAATATACATGCAATTCCGGAAAGAGAATTCTTGGCAAAAATGTTAATGCATCCGAATGGGCATAAAATATTATAATCGACAACATTGCAAAACACAATCCCATTACAAACATTTACATGATAAACGTTTTAGATACGTACAAACTGCAAGTAAAAAGATCTCTATTTAAGACATGATAAATTCCCAAACGTGGTTAATCGTAGAATAACCCGTGCTTTATCTCGAAGGCCTGAATGATATATTGTTTCGCTTAAGAACAAAATGCTCGGGTTATTGTACGACAAATCACACTTGGCAACTTATTATTTCGACTCTAACACGACATATTAGTATCAACAGTGTTAGAAAAAGTTTAACTACTTTTTACGACTGTGCTACCCAGCTGGATCAGATTACGTCATTGCACGCGAGTGATTCATTGCAGAATAACCCGAGACAGATTTTGCTCTACATGTACGTGGGTTATTTGCTGGTTTTGTTAGAATTATGCTTCATCTGCATGGTTTTTCAACTGTACTTATTAACAAGGTAAGCACTTCAAGATAAATCTTCCGATCTATGCAGTTAATTACTTATGGTGTTAAATTATACTACATAGCGCATTTGGGTTTTATTGACTAAGGGAAAGTTTTTATTTAAAAGAAATAGTCCAATATAAAATACCTGGCGAATCTACATTGCTACCTTCAGCAGAGATGTCTTCATCAGAAACTAAAAGAAAATAATAATAATAATAATAATAAGTTGAATTTATATTCTTACTGACGTATTGACTTTCTTTAATTCCCATTGAAGATAATTTTTGTTTATTCTTATATAAAACATAGCTTTGTTGTTTTCTGTTCAGGTTCATTGTTGAACACATTAACGCTTGCAGATAGAAACTGTAACTATTTAAAACTTCAGAACCAATTAAAGTCTAAAGAAAATATCTTTATCAATTCATCTCTAATCAAGTGATATCATAGTCAGAAAAATTGGTTCCTTCCTGTATTTTACATTACCTCTCTTTCCAATGAAGTTAAATCTATGCAATATTTCACAGAGATCATGAGCAAATACTAGTAATTGATATAGAAAATTTATTTAAATTTCCATTGATAATGCTTTATCGTTCAGTTTTAGTTACTGAGACAATAGTTTAACTGTTTAGTATATGTTTTACAATTATTGTAATTTGCTTGAGTTCTTTTATTATGTTCAATTTATATATTTTCAAAAACATATATCTATGTTTGTAGGCATGAATAATTCTTACCTTTTACAACTGGAAAATCACTGGAATTCGGTAACCTGTTGGTTAACTGAAAAAGTGCGACATCTATACCGTATGCATCATTTGCCTGGGAATTCGCCTTGCCATGTCGATGAATTACTCTTACCAAACGTCCAATTTTGTTATCGTCGGTAGCATTGTCATTGCTAGCTCCTTCCTTAAATGGTTGATAAACATTACCTTGTCGTGTATCATTATTTCGTCCAGCTGACAAAGCAGATCTACTCCAATTTATTTCGTGACTGTCCCCTGTCAGCTGTCCCAGTTCAGATGGCGATAACAGAGTGTGGGAGCATGACATTCCACATAGACCATAGTCGGGATGATAAACGAAACCACCTAGAGTTCCTTTCGAGCATCTTCCGTATTCGTCACTTTCTCCACTAATCAGACAGCCGACCTTCAGATAGTCCTGTCTTTCATTTGCCATGTAATTATACGGAACAAAGATGTCTTCTCTAACATCGACCTGTACTCGGTCGTACTCGGGTTCAAACGGCTCTTCGTCAAAAGGAATGTAACCCTTGTATAGGACATTTAGAACAATGCACGGCGTTACAGTGATTTTATGATTTCCTTTGTCATATCCGGATGATTTGAAGGGGCAGCCAGAAATGATACTAAGGTATGTATGTTTTTGTAGTAACATTTCTGCGTTTCGAGCTATACAATCTTTTATTCTATTTTGCTCCTCTTCTTTAAATTCGTAACCCCTTTTCAACATCAAACATGTTTCTTCTGAGCTAAAGTCCCGTAGTGGAAGTGTGTCGTAATTTGTCTGTTTTAGTAGTTTTTCTAAATCATTTCTGCCCTCTTCATTTAATTCCTCGGTGATAACAACAAATTTGATGTCAAAAATGCCTTGTTGTTTCAAAGTGACTGCCTCCCTTGCTGCCCAAACGTGGTTGATTTTCTTACTTACATTTTTAATGCGATGACATACTTCCTTGTTTGCGTCTTTCGCAACAGCCGACATTCTTCCAAATCCGTTTTCTTGACATAGTTCATTGAGTGTTTTCATGTCAGGAAGATGTTTTAACTTCAGTTGCTCATAAGCCATCGTTTCGTCTCTTTTTTTGATACAGATACTCCAGACTGTACAAAATGAATGATTTGTATTTTGTAAAATGAGCGACTATATGATGTTCAGTCAGGTTTAAAACTCACATATACAAGTTAAGTATGCATACAAGTACTATTCGAATAAACATAATTAACGAAAGGTTATTTGATCATATGCATCAGTGATAATATTGCAGTATAATATAAGTATCGCAGAATGATGTTTTAAACATTGCTTTGGAAGAAACTATGTAATGCATTTAGGAACCCATTAATTACAAAATACCTGATTGAGAAATTACCTGATTTTAATTAAAAGTGTGGGGGTTGCGTTAATTAGGAGTTGGCGTTAATTAGGGAATAAACGGTAGAATGATATGTAATACAATGTCCATGGCAAATGTATGGATATTATCATTTTGACAAAAATATTTACTAAACTATATCTAATATTAATAGATATTAATTGATACATCTTAAATACCACTAGAGAGCAAATGTCCCTCTGTAATGACTCAGTCTTAGTGTCAGAAGAATTAAAACCTAGATCTGCAGAGCAAAAAATAAAACATTCCAGCTCTTCCAAAAAAAAAAAAAAAAAATAAGAAAAAAAACCCCTGTATATTTATAGCTCACCTGTACGGTGGTATGTTTAGGACATGCAATTATTTTTTTTAGGATTAAATTATCGTGAGCAGTCAATATCTTATCTCGTGCGCACGACATCTTATCTTGAGCGATCAACATCTTATCTCGAGCGATCAACATCTTATCTTGAGCGATCAACATCTTATCTCGAGCGATCAACATCTTATTTCGTGCGCACGACATTTTATCTTAAGCGATCAACATCTTATCTCAAGCGATCAACATATTATCTTGAGCGATCAACAAATTATCTTGAGCGATCAACATTTTATCTCGAGCAATCAACATATTATCTTGAGCGATCAACATCTTATCTCGAGCGAAAAACATCTTATCTCGTGCGCACGTCATCCTATCTTGAGCGATCAACATCTTGTCACGAGCGATCAACATATTATATTGAGCGATCAACATCTTATGTCGAGCGATCAACATCTTATCTCGTGCGCACGACATCTTATCTCGAGCGATCAACATATCATCTTGAGCGATCAACATATTATCTTGAGCGATCAACATATTGTCTTGAGCGATCAACATCTTATCTTGAGCGATCAACATCTTATCTCGAGCGATCAACATCTTATCTCGTGCGCACGACATCTTATCTCGAGCGATCAACATATCATCTTGAGCGATCAACATATTATCTTGAGCGATCAACATATTGTCTTGAGCGATCAACATCTTATCTTGAGCGATCAACATTTTATCTCGAGCGATCAACATATTATCTTGAGCGATCAACATCTTTTGCCGAGCGATCAACATATTACCTTGAGCGATCAACATGTTATCTTGAGCGATCAACATCTAATCTCGAGCGATCAACATCTTATTTCGTGCGCACAACATCCTATCTTGAGCTATCAACATATTATCTCGAGCGATCAACATCTTTTCTCGGTCATCTTATCAATATATATTAAGGACCTTTGTGTGAATTCAGATCATTAGTAAAAACATACGGCTGCCACTGTTTTCGTTTTTGTTTCGATTATACTTATAACCGTTTAAAATGTTTGCAGGGTTAGAAATTTAAATACGCAAACTGATAAAAAGGCAGCAAAAAATCAGTGATGATGCAAAGAAATAAATTTAAGTCCTTGACTAAAAAAGAATTAGTATGTAGGCTTCGCCCATATATTAAAGAATTTCCTTGTTTCCCCTTAATTCACGCATGCAATTTTTCTGCGCGAATTTATCAGTCGAAATGAAATGTCTTGCTATTCTAACATGCAGTATGCATCATTGGTTATGTTCATTGGATTTTGAAGATAGGATGACCAATTATATGCATTGCTCTCCCAAATGATGATTAAATAACAGCGGAATAGGCTGGACCCTAATTAACAACGTGTCCGTATGTTTTACTGATGACCTAAATGCACACACAACGGGCCTTAATATATATAAATAAGATGTCGTGCGCTCGAGATAAGATGTTGATCGCACAAGATAAGATGTTGAGCGCTCAAGATAATATGTTAATCGCTCGAGATAAGATGTCGATCGCTCAAGATAATATGTTGAATATGTTGATCGCTCAAGATAATATGTTGATCGCTCGAGATAAGATTTTCATCGCTCAAGATAAGATGTCGTGTGCACGAAATAAGATGTTGATCGCTCGAGATAAGATGTTGATCGCTCGAGATAAGATGTTGATCGCTCGAGATAAGATGCTGACCGCCCAAGATAATATGTTGATCGCTCGAGATAATATGTTGATCGCTCGAGATAAGATGTTGATCGCTCAAGATAATATGTTGATCGTTCGAGATAAGATGTTGATCGCTCAAGATAATATGTTGATCGCTCGAGATAAGATATTGATCCCTCAAGATAAGATGTCGTGCGCACGAGATAAGATGTTGATCGCTCGAGATAAGATGTCGTGCGCACGAGAGAAGATGTTGGTCGCTCGAGATAAGATGTCGTGCGCACGAGAGAAGATGTTGGTCGCTCAAGATAAGATGTCGTGCGTACGAGATAATTTAATCTTAAAAAACTAACATATGTCCTAAACATACCATCGTACACCTGAGCACAGACAAATATATTTAGTAGAAACTTTTAAAACATTCTTGTGAGAAAACATTGACACTATTTCGAAACAATACCACATACATTTCCGATATATACCAATCTGCTCAGACCGTTCAAGCAAGCAGCGTACCGCAGGTTAGCTGTCTAGTGCCATCGTGGCTCTCTTGTTAATTCTTTGAGTTATATCTTTCATGTCGTTTGAATATCGGCAGGATTCTGTGTTTATACATTATACAACAGTATATATGCAGTGTATATTTTATAGTATTTAGATGCTCGCGTAAGATTTAGTAACAAAGGAGTGACGTACCCAGACACGATAATCGGTTTCTTGACCCATCCCAGCATGCCTGAAGACACCTAATTTTGAACAGCATTTAGGACCTAACAGTGAGATTAGATTTTACTGCGGTAGCCTACTGGCTTGTTCGAATATTTTATCCCTGTTGAGTTATTTCATTATTATACTTTTGAATTACTTTTTTGTTCACCTAACAGACACGTCGAGGTTCTGATATTCTTAGTTACTACCCTTACGCCATTTGCCTATCATACTGTATCACTTTTAAGATGCTATCATTCATGTCTGTACATTTCCACCTGCGCACCCGTGTTTTATTATGAAAACACTTTAGCACATATTTAGATAAGTTTCATACACCAAATTATACTGGTCTAGATTTAGATTGTGTCAAACCACAAAAATTATGACAGAGAAGAATTGTCTAACGAAACTGCAGCTAAACGTGATGAATGTATATTTACCATCTGATGCGAAGAGTGACATGATGATAAGTTCGCCATAAATATTATACTTGCACTCGTATCAAACTTTACACCAAAAAAAAAAAAAAAAAAAAAATCAGTGAAAAAAATCACCAGAAAAAAGTGCCATTGATCACAATGGTAATGATATTATTATTATTATTATGGACGACAATTTGTATACACTGAGCACGGTCCAAATAATGTGTCGGTGTAATGATACCCGAAGGCATAATAAAAATGACAATACCCGGAGAAAGCTGAGTATTTGGCAAGCATAAGACCTTTGTGTTACAAGTGTTTTTCTTGAATCGTTGCACTTTATATGTTCTATCGTTCTGATAATTAGCGCATTAGTGAGCACATTTCTTTTTTCATGCTGTTTAACTTGATATTTCTCAATACTTCATTAAAAGAATATCTTTGTTCATGTATCTTGATTTAGACTGTCCAGATTGATCTCCTCTTATATATTTTTCATAAACCAACAGTAAGTATGTTACTTATAAATCTATCAACATATACTGTATGACTTAATTATACATTAGAGGTTTAATTGGAGTGCAAGGTTTCGATATAAGCCTCAACCTGTATTAGAAATTCAGAGAATTAAGGACTATACAAGTAAAGGTTTATATGTTAGATACCGGTATGTAAAGAGATTATTTGACAATAGCATAGAAAATAGAGTTCATTTACAATATTTTTCAGTAATTAGATGCATGCGAATTACTATCTTAAACAGTCATGAATTTGTTATTTCACACTTGTCAGGTTTTAATGATAGGCGCCAGACGTTACCAATGGTTAAGAAGGTAGTTGCATCAGCTGGCCTTGGCTTATCTTTACAGTAGAAACAAATACTTTATTGAACGTATAACATGAGACATTTCCTCGCTAAACGCTTACTAACTGAACAAACGCTAAACTGAACATCTATCTCAAAGTTATATAAAAAATCCGGCGTATCTTTTAACAACTCCGATTTATGACCTTGTTACAACAGATAATTGATTTTGATTTAAATTCTATTAATACCAATAAACATCAAAATTTAATCGAAAGGGCGGCGCAAACTTCTATCTCAACGAATTGTTGTACTAATTTTTCAGTGGATAAAAATCAAACACGCAGTCAATTTACAGTTTACTAATATTCCAACGTTTCGGCTACATGCCTTATCCAAAGAATAATAATAACAAGTGATAAAATATTGCCATGCAATACAAATTCCCCTACTGGAAGGCAACTAATTTTCTCTACTGCAGTATAACACAATGAACTGATATCTGTCAATAATGTATAAACAATATTGTACTATATATACAATATGTTATAACAAAACACTTAGATTAATATTTGTATGTATAAAAACCTATAGTTGTTTTCATATATCCTTTTATGGCCAACTATCAAAAAGGTATCATATAAGTTATTTATAGTTAAAATAAAATAAAAAAAAAATAAAATAAAAAAAAAAACAGTGCCAGAATGTCACAGTATACGCCCGTCAAAGCAAATTTCTTTACACAAGCACCTGTATTTGCAAATGGAATTTTAATTCTGTAGGTGTGTAGTAATTATTGTATTTCCTTTGTTTTACTGAATCTACAAAAAACTCCTTACCAGACAGAGATACCTTAAAATACAACTATAATTTGAAAGTAACATCTATGTTGTCCCGCAGAAAGGTGGTCTTGACTTTTCCTTATGGTCAATTATAAAAAAAATTACAATATAAGTTATTTATAGTAAGAACTAAGGAAAGTTAATCTTAAAAAAAAGTCCACACAAAAAAAAAAACACAACTTACCTGAGGTAGAGATATGTCAAAAAACACCTCAAAATTGGATGTAACATGCATGTTGTACCACAGAAAAGTGGTCTCGATTCTTCCCTATGACTAGAAATGAAAAAGTTACAATATAAGCTATTTATAGCAACAACAAAGGGAAGTAATTCTAAAGAAGGGACCTGCGCACGGCACTTTGAAGAAGAAATGCTTCGGACAAAGTCATTTTTGAATTTGGCATTTGACCTCTTAGTGTGACCGTGGCCTTAGAACAAGGGACCTAGTTCTTGCACACAACAATCCGTTTCATAGTAGCGAAAATTTATGCCAAGTTACATCAAAATTAAGAAGAAATGTTCCAGAGAAAGTCATTCTCGTATCTGACCTTTGGCCTCTATGTGTGACCTTGACCTTCGACCTAGGGACCAGTTTCTTGCGCATGACACTCCGTCTTGTAGTGGTGAACATTTGTGCCAAGTTCAAATTCAAATCCTGTTTTGCATGACAAAGTTATTCACCGGACAGGCAAAATGTTCCATTGACCTTTGATCTCCAATTGTGACCTTGACCTTTAAGCTAGTATTCTGAGTATTGTGCATGACACGTCCTTTCATCATGGGTAACGTTAATGCGAAGTAATATAAAAATCCCTTTATGAATTGCAGAGTTATGGACCGGACAGGAAAAAAGCCCTGTTGACCTTTGACCTCCAATTGTTACCTTGACCTTTAAGCTAAGGGTCCGGGGTTTGCGCATGACATGTCGTCTTATCATGGGGAACATTGGTGCCAAGTAATATTAAAATCCGTTCATGGATGACAGAGTTATGGACCGGACACGAAATTGTGGACGGACGGACGGAATGATGGAAGGACGGACGGACGGACGGAATGTCGGAATGACGTATTGACGGACGGAAAAGCGCATTCCTATAGTCCCCGAAAATGGTTTTCATCCAGTTAGGGACTAATAAACAACGGATATAAATTCATAATACGAAAGGCAAACAACAGTTTAATAGACGCAGCGTCATAGCTGTTATATGCATTTGTACATTTGAATATGGAAAAACTTAAAAATCAAAACAAAGAGCTTGGTTCACTAATGTACGTAAATGGCACCGAATTTAGCCATATTATACATTACTTATTCTACATTGATACATATGCTGTCCGTAAAAAGTAAGCACCATGCTTCAATTATAAGTAAATAACTTTGAAAAATAATGTGTTGTTGTGTTTATATATTACTCCAAACATGCCACACTTTCCAAAAAAATGTGAATTTTCCATGAAATTTGAGACTTTATTTATGATTTTCGCCTTGGCGGCATCCTTTACCAGTCTTGATATTTTAACCACTATTTTGTACATTAAAAACCAACAAAAAGTGCAAAAATCAACGCTGGTGAGCAATGCCGCCATATTCAAAAACGAAAAAAACGTCCGTCTCCGAGACACATTTTTATGTATAGGATATAAGACGAAAACGATCCAATATGTAAAATACTGAACTGTCCGAAGCGCGTTAGCGCTGAGGACCGTCCAGTAATTTACATATTGGATCGTTTGAGGCTTATATCTTACTTAAAACATTGTTTTAATGACATAACCATTCAAAAAATTGCATATTAACCATTGACGTAAAATATTTTTAAAATAATTCGGTTTTTATTCATTTTACCGCATTTAATAACAGTTGCTATATGATTATAAAATACTCTGTAGATCCTCATTACTATTCTACGCACGTTTTTCCCATAATGCACGACTGCGTTTTTCTCGGGTTTCTCGCCTTCGTAATATTGGACTTTCGTTAGCCCGGGATTCTTGTGATGCTATTGTGTTTACACATGTACACTGATGTACGGAATAAGCAGTAGTATTCATGAGTGGCGGCGGGAGGAAAGAATTCGAAACAAAAAACAGGATTTATTTTAATTTATGGCAAGGATAAAGTGATTACTTTCTTTTCAGTTAAGTGTGTACAAGGAAACGTTCTTTGTGTTAAAATTTACAAGGGTATGGCGGATTAGGATAATGTTTCACTGAAAGCAGTTGGAGTCGGACAACTGGAGAAAATGAATGCTGCATGTGCACTAAATGAGAAAATGGGTTATTTGTTTACACGCCTGACAATATACTGTTGTGATTTATTAGTTCAATGACAGTTTTTGTTGGGTTATACATGAATTTGCCCGAAAATCTTCAAATTTAGTGCAAGAAGACTTACAGAACAGACATTTTTAATATATTATCGGATACAGCTACCAGGCTACTGGTAAGTCCAAATCATACTAAACTTGTGATGTTATTTTCGTTCCTTTTAAATGGTTAATAAACGACGCATAGTGGCGAGGCGAAGCTGAAAACTAAGGACAACTTGCTTTCAATATGAATTTTATTGATGCACTCGAAGCTACTCTTGTTTAAGTTACTATCAGGCTGGTAACATTGCCCAACATTTTACTGTGCTTTCACTTACAACACTTTAAAAAAAAATAAAACGTTAGTTGTAAAAAAGTGTTCATACATCTGCACTAGAAACAAATCGTTCACCCTAAATATATTGAATAAAGGTATTGGCGCACAAGTTTGGAGCAATAGAAAGCCACTGAACCTTTTTTCCGTTTTAACACTGCATTAAAAACTAATTTTAGGGCTTCAAAAATTATGCATCATAAACAATCTGAAAAAGGGAAGTAATTCTAACAAAAACCGAAGGCAACAAAGTTATTTCTATCTTAATATGCATCATATGTTATGCTTAATAAATGGACCAAGTTTGAAAGAATTATCTTCATTATTTTTCAAGAAATATTAGTTTTTATGTCGAAAGCCCGATCGGGCAATGTTACCAGCCTGATTATCACAGTGGATGCTTAATGTAGTCCCAACTGGAATACTGAAAAACATATTTGATATCATTCACTCTGAATCTATTAGATTTATTTTCACTAACATCTCAGTATTTCATAAAAATAGCATAAAATGAAATATAATATACGAGTACAAAATTAAAAGATATTTCGATAAAACTAAGGTTCATGCAAGTACATGTGTCCCTTAATTGCAGTTGTTCTTCTTTTCGAATGGGCAGTCTCACAGACTGAACAAATGTGAGCAAATGCTTCACACTGGCTTCAAACACAAGAAATGAAGGCAATTTATTCTACGTAGGGTGCTATAAACGTTTATTTTTTTTGAAAGGAACATCCTGTTTTTTACAGTTTTTTTTTTCAATACGGATGTAATACTCAAATAAACATAAACTGTAACTGTCAATACCCACAACAAATCTATGAGCTGCACCATGAGAAAACCAACTGCGCAGTCTGGCCAGGATCAATGTTGTTCGCTTTCAAAGCCTACTGCAATTAGACAAACTGTTATCGAAAAATATGTATCCTGACCAGACTACGTGGATGCGCAGGCTGGTCTTGATCCATGCTGGTCGCAAACGCACTATGTTGGTTTTCCCACGGCGCGGCTCATATCATTTACAGGTTTACATGAACATTAACGTGTAAGCATTTGTTTAGTTTTTTCTATGTACAGATGAACGGATGAATTCGGAAAATGTGGAATGTGACATAACAAAATATCACCTATGTATACGAGGATGCAATGCTTCACTTAATTTTCGTAAATCGTAAATTATTATTACTATTATTTTTATGTTTCCCGAAGGGCGAGCACTTTGGTTGACACTTTGTCCGTCTTTCCATCCGTCCGTCCGTTGTATCACTTGAAAAGTATTAACGGCATTTTATTAAAATTTCACATAATCATAGTTTCATTTAAACTTAACAAAATCATAAAGGCCATTGACAGTACGGCCTCAAAGGACTATCATGATTGGTCTTATAAAACTGCTTTTTAAACAGAGAGCAATAAATTCTTGCACAATATTTAAAACTGGAAGCGTGAACAATATTGAAGAAATTGTTGCTCTAGGAAGTCGTCGTTTAGGGAGTAAGATTACGTTGACGCATGCAGAATATGTATAATGCTATTTTTAAAATTTTGCGATTTTGTCCAGATATATTATGCACTAGATCTATACATAAAACTGAGTTTTGATATTAATTTTCCTTTTTATTATCAGTACTGTGTTATTTTATTGGACTGCTTTCATTTGATTACAATATTTCTATATGGAATTACGCTACATGTATTGATAAATATTGGACTACACGAAGACACTGATTCTGTATATAAATCGTTTTCCTCGTGCAGTCCAATATTAAATACACAGTCCAATATTAAAATAATATTGGACTCCACGTGAAAAATACTGTACTAAGTCCCATTGAAAGCAGTCCAATATTAAAAATACAGTACAGCGAGAACAAAGGAGTGACGTCATGACAATGTTTTAACCCAAATTACACAAGCCTTGATTTCGGTAAAATGACGCTGAAGTTGAAGTCACTTAATTAGATATTTGTTTTCATTAATTTGTTTTTCAAGCAACAGCCATTAGTGTTAAAATCAATAATATCGGACGAAGATTTTTAAGTTTTTAAAACGTTTCAACATTTAGTTATCGCACTAGTGAAATATCACAAAACTAATGAGTGAATTAGCGAATTGTTTCCCTTTGAAATCAACACGCCTTTATCGGTGGATACACGTCTGAAACTGGGTCAGAGAATACATGCAGTTATTGCTCTGAATATACGCGGATATTTAAAGTGCATGGCGGATTTATTAATTGTTATGGTAAGTGTTAATTTTAATTATAAATTTATTCGTATTAAATTGGAGACAAAACAGAATGGACAGACCGCTTCGTTTGTTGACTTTGCAGCGAAAAATAGTGCCAGTGTTGACATTTCGATTCGACTGTCTGCTGTCAAATACTTTTAATATCTTTTCTGTGTATTTGTCAGTTTTCATGATGGCAGAATATACTTGTAGCCAAAACAGTCAGGCATCTACTATGTTAAGTAGGCCTACATTCTGTATGAAACATTCTATCTAGAAATTGTAAAGAGGTAAATGAACAGGAATATTACAAGATAGGTTTAAACTGTCACAGATGTGAACAGTTTAATAATTACATGGTCATTATGCACAGTAGAATCTATGACAATTGCATATTGTAGTACAATAACACAGGAAAAGTGGTGTTTTAAATTGTCACTTTTTGTTGTAATAGCAACTAAAACAGACCTCCTGAAAATTTCTTAAAAATTCTACATGCAAATTAAAATAAAAACTACTTTTTTTTTCATTCTCAATACTGCCATTACTGGTAGACAGCATGCTGGTAGGCTACTAAATAAATGAGAAATTCTTTGTTTATATTTTTCAGGAGTAAGAAATATAAAATAGAGAAAAGTGGAAAGGCTCACCGCAGTTTTGACTATGCTCAACAAGTATTGACCCCATACTATGCTCAGCAAGTAGGGCCCTTGTATTTCTGTGAATCCTCATGCAGGTATAAGATTTTGAAGTTAGTGTTTACATTCATATCAGTGTCAGTATCCTCAAATGCACTTTTTCAATATCAATTTTAACTATGAAATTCCATATATCACTAAATTAAATTCCATAGTCTTCAAACAAATCATGACTCTATGAATAAAAGCTACAGGCCTGCAGTGCACATTTTACATTGGAATTATAGTGACACCTTTGCAGATTTTTTTTCAAGTGAAATTATCTAAAGGAAGTTGTGTTTTGTTAAGACTTGATTTTACTAATTTGTTTTTTTCACTGAACTTTCTGTAAATCCCTGAAATTGGGTTGAAAATACTGCATTGCTTTATGATAAAAAAGCTATATCATAAAATAGCCGCCGGTTTCTTTTTGCCACGCCGGTATTTGGCAAATTCAGCCCATATTTATACGCGCTTTACAAAAATGAAAAGTGTCTTAAATTGTTACATTAACTTACCTATTTCAAAGTTAGTAAGTTTTGATTAAATATAATTACCAGTTTTTTTGTAAGGAAGTAAGAGAAAATTGCATTTGCCATGGCAAAGTGGTCTTTTGCCATGGCAAAATAATTTTGCCATGGCAAGAAAAAATCGTCATTTTGCCATGGCAACTTTTTTTTCATTTTTCTTTAAAATTGATTTTAACTATTTCTAAACGAATGTTTAGGTAAAAATATAATGTTTCATATTAGTATCTCGGTTTTTTTTTATTTTGCCATGGCAAAAAGTTGCCATGGCAAATTTGCCATGGCTAAATCTTGCCATGGCAATTTTGCAATGGCAAGGTTTTGCCATGGCAATTTTGCCATGGCCAAATCTTGCCATGGCAATTTTGCAATGGCAAGGTTCTGCCATGGCAATTTTGCCATGGCCAAATTTTGCCATGGCAAGATTCCGTCATGACAATTTTGCCATGGCAAAATCTTGCCATGGCAAAAAAGTTTCAAAAATATATTATAATAAATTTTAGTGATAATGAAATACAACACTAGCAGGTGCAGAAATGACTGAAAGTTTCTAATGATGTCACATTTAAATTGATAAGCGTACCTTTTGTTTGTTTGTTTTGGGTTTGAAGCCGTTTTTCAACTGTTACAGTATTTCGGTTATGAAACTGAGGGCAGTTAGCCTACCCAGTGTTCCTTGATTCTGTACAGTCAAGTACAAACCTGTTCTCCGCAAATAACTGGCAACTTCCGCACATGAATCAAATGTGGAGGACTAATGATTTCAGACACAGTGTCATTTATCAAATAGTCACGGAGAACATACGCCCCACACGAGGATCGAACTTACGACAATTTTGTATTTTTTTTTTTTCAAATATTTTAAAGAAAAGTTATAAATTTTAGTGATTATGAAAAACAACACTAGTAGGAACAGAAATGATTGCAAGTTTCAAATGATGGCACAGTTAAAATGCATCTAGATACATAAATTGTCTCACCAGTGCTGAGGTAAATACTAGTTGATTTTCAGTAGTAATAATTAGTTTTGCACTTCCTGTTGTTGTTGTTGTTTTCAAATAAATGAAATGAGTAAACTTTCATATACGATTTATTATTTATTATTATCATAGAATATGTATTGCAATATAGTAAATTAGTTTTTAATGAAACAGAATTTATGGCATGGAAAATGTTGAAAGAATGCTATAAATTTTAGTGATCAAGGAAGAACAAAAAAATACAATGCTACCGATACTTGAGAAACCACTTTCAAATGTCTTTAACATGACGTTTTGCTATGAACATTGTTTACTGGAAAATAATTATACTTGTATGCACGTCTTTGAATATCTTATATACAAATGTAAATGTGGATTATTTGCTGTCTAAGCTGTGTTTAATAGTTTTAATGGCATGCACAGACGTATTTCATTTTTTTACTAACCATAGATACTCGATTTCAAAGAATAATATATTATCATACGTCTTAAACACAATAACTTTATGGAAAATAATTCTTATTTGACAAAATAAACAGTATTTTGCTAAGATAATAGAGGTGTTAATTGGTAATCATGAATAAACAGAAAACGTCACAGATAACCCAAAGCTATTGCATAGTATCCTAATTGACACGACAGCGCCGCAACTTTTAACAAATACTGTGGCATATATGGTTTGGTGGAGCTTTCCTTAACTCTTATGTTTGCCTGTTAAAGTATCAAATGCATGCACTGTAATTCTTTTAATGCGTCTATGTTAGAATATAAATACATGAAATTGCATAAATGTGCGATTTACAAGAAAGGCTCTTAACACCACAATTCAATCAATATTCTACCGAACTAGATGATGATTTTGTAGAAAATAACATGTCTCCAGCATAGTCATATTTATTTATTGATTTTGTTGGGTTTAACGTTGCATCGACACCGATAGGTCATATGGTGACGTTCCAGCTTTGATGGTGGAGGAAGACCAAAGGTGCCCCTTCGTGCATTATTTTGTCACGAGCGGGTACCTAGGTAGAACCACCGACCTTCCGTACGCCAGCTGGATGTTTTCCTCATCTAGGTCATCTATATGGAAATGGTAGTCAATGTTTAGGCCCCTGTGGTCTTGGGGTGTGGTCTTGGTAGGCAGGGACTAGCCATACTACTCAATATGTTCAATTATCCTACGAATTGTCAACGTTTTGGGTCCAGCGGAGATCGGAAACACTTTTCATGCCTCAGGGCCCTGAGAGCTTGACCTTTGATATACAGACCCTGGATCAGTATGGATAATCTTCTCGGCATGTCCAGTCACCCTGTAAAGTGTCAAAGTTTTTGTTCATGTGGTTGTCAAGTAATGAATCAGAATTTGTTCTAACCCTTGTGATATTGATCTTTGAAAGAGTGACCCAAAGACGACAAAGGTAATCTACTATGCGTGTCCAATCATCCTGTGAAGTTAAAGTATTCTTAACAAAGTGGAACTTACGTTAAATGATCAGAAACGGTTTTGCATGTTCTTGCCCATGTGACCTTGACCTTAGGCCTATAGACACACACCCAGGGTCAATAAGGGTTATCTACTCTGCATGTCCAATCATCCGATTAAGTAGCATTAGATATTGGTCAAATGGTTCACACGTTATTGTGACTGCTTTGGTGACCAGGTCCGTGACCTTGACCTTAGATGGAGTACCCTAAAACAACAGGGGTCATGTATTTCATTTTGCCCTGTGATCTTGATTTAAAAATTAGCAGGGATCCTCTACTATGCAAGTACAATCATCCTCGGAAGTTTCACTGTTCTGTGTCAAGTGGCTCTAAGTAATCGATCGGAAACAATTTTTCATGTTCTGGTCGCTATCACCTTGAATCCCATAAACAATAAGTAAGGGTTACTTAATCCAACAAGCCCTATACAGTTTTTATGATGTAATGGGACAAAAACATATAATATCTCCACTGTGGAGACATAAATAACAGTCAAACTGTAATGTGTTACACGGCACTGCATTATTGAGTTTTTAAAACGATGACTATTAATAAACATTAATGCTGAAATTAACCGATGATACCTGTACTATGGTAATGACGACTGCTCGCTCTTTCCCACCACTTTTTGATGGTGCATGTAGTGTTGAGTAGCCGTGCTTGCGATGTGATGCTAAGGACAATGAAACTAAAAGTAACCAAGCGGACAAGAATGACACTAAACACTCACCAAATACACAAGTTTTGTAGATGATCATGCGATAAAAATGTGAGCTAAATCTAGAAGATGCTTTTGTAGAAAAACGCACGTCTACTCCAATGCATAGTCGTACAATGGGTTCCAGAGTTATGGCCCCTGAAAGGGCCAGAATTAGCTATTTTGACCTTGTCTGCATAATAGCAGCTTCGTTTATGATATGAATTTAAACGGACTTGCACAAAACTTGTGTCATAGTAAGATCTTGGGTCCTTTCTTGAACCGGCCAGATCCCTTTATGGGTTCCAGAGTTATGGCCCCTGAAAGGCCAAAATTAGCTAGTTTAAGCTTGTCTGCACAACAGCAGCTTCATTTAATATGATATTATTTTAACCAAACTTGCACCCAACTTGTATCACCACAAGATCTTGGTTCCTTTTAGCTTGACTATTCGAAGAATAAGTAGAGCTTTTCCTACTCACTATGGCGTCGGTGTTGGCGTCACACCTTGGTTAAGTTTTTCGTACCAGTCCACATTTTTACAAAGTCTTTTGAGATAAAGCTAACTCCATCAAGGATTTTAGCTGAATTATGGCCCCTTTTGACTTAGAAGTCATGGTTAAGTTTTTCGTACCAGTTCATATTTTGACAGTCTTTTGAGATAAAGCTTTGAAACTTTCAACACATGTTTACAATCACCATGTCCAGTTATAGGCAAGAGTACTTAACTCCATCAAGGATTTTGGCTGAATTATGGCCCCTTTTGACTTAAAAATCTCAGTTAAGTTTTTCATACCAGTTCATATTTTGACAGTCTTTTGAGATAAAACATTGAAACTTTGAACACCTGTTTACCATCACCATGTCCAGTTATAGGCAAGAGTACATAACTCCATCAAGGATTTTGGCTGAATTATGGCCCTTTGACTTAGAAATCTGGGTTTAGTTCTTCGTACCAGTTAATATTTTGTGTAAAGTGTTTGACATATGGCTTTGAAACTTTTATCACTTGTTCAGTATAATTGTCTCTATCTGTAAAAAAGAGTACATAACTCTGTCATCTATTCTGGCTGAATTATGGCCCTTTTTGGACTTGGAATATTTTTCGGTTTTCATTTACAAGTCCATGTTTTGTCAAAACTATTTTTGACATATTGCTTTTAAACTTTGAACACTTGATTATCATCATGATTTCAATCTGTAGGCAAGAGTACATAACTCTGACAACTATTTTGGCTGAATTAAGGCCCTTTCTGGACTTTGAAATTGGTTCACACATTGCCATTTAGTGCAAGACTTATTGAAATCCACAAATACAGGAAAATTGTTTGTCTAATCTTGTTTTTTCTTTTGTCTGAATATTTCTGGTAATATTTTGACCCCATTCTTCAATCAATTTTTTGAATAGTTGAGCGCTCTGTCATCCGACAGCTCTTGTTTGAACTGGCCAGAATTCGTAATGGGTTCCAGATTTATGGCCCCTTAAAGGTCCAGAATTTGCTGTTTCGGCTTTTGCAGCCGATATAGAGAATTAATTTATGGTTTGATTTTATACAAACATCCAAAATATCTTCAGCAACTTTGTAGTCCTGTTTGACGCCATATAACCTATACTGTGTTGGTGTGCCATAAAACCCAAATAAAATAAATAAAAAATAAACATTGTTTTACCCTGTCTGTCTGTCCGTCCGTACGGCGCACTTCATTTCTGAGCAATAACTGGAGAAACGTTTGACCTAGAACCTTTAAACTTCATAGGGTGGCAGAGCTTATGGAGTAGACAGCGGCTATTGTTTTTGAGGTCACTCCATCAAAGGTCAAGGTCACAGGGGCCTGAACATGGAAAACCACTTCCGATCAATAAGTTGAGAACCATTTGCCAAAGAATGCTGAAACTTCATACTTAAGATGATTGGTCTTTCACAGTAGATGGCCCCTATTGGTTTTGGGTCATTCTGTTAAAGATCAAGGTCACAGAAGTCTGAACATGGAAATCCATTTCTGATCAATAACCTGAGAACTATTTGTTCCAGAATGTTGAAATTTCATAGGAGGATTGGTCTTGCAGAGTAGATGACCCCTGATGTTTTTGGGGTTACTCTGTTAAAGGTCAAGGTCACAGGGACATGAACATGGAAACCCCATTTCCGATCAATAACTTGAGAACTGCTTGACCCAGAATATTGAAACTTCATAGGTTGATTGGACATGCAGAGTAGATGACCCCTATCAATATTGTGGTAACTCTATTTAAGGTCAAGGTCACACAGTGG
The DNA here is from genome assembly GCF_021730395.1 of Mercenaria mercenaria. NCBI lineage: Eukaryota > Metazoa > Mollusca > Bivalvia > Venerida > Veneridae > Mercenaria > Mercenaria mercenaria. The sequence goes on from NW_026463260.1 coordinate 28,800, forward strand.
ACAGAACATGGAATCTATTTCCGGTCAATAACTTAAGAACCATTTGACCTAGAACCTTCAAACTTCATAGGATGATAGGACTTACAAAGTACATGTCCCGTAATGGTTTTGGAGTTACTTTATCAAAGGTCAAGGTCACAGGGGGCTGAACATAGAAAACACTTTCCAGTCAGTAACTTGAGAACCACTTGACCAAGAATGTTGAAACTTAATAGGATGAATGAACATGCAGAGTACATGATCCTTATCCACCGCCTCGGTAGCCCTATGGTTGAGCGTCCGCTTCGAGTGCGGGAGGTCGTGGGTTCGATCCCCGGCCGCGTCATACCAAAGACGTAAAAAATGGTACTAGTAGCTTCCTCGCTTGGCGCTCAGCATTAAGAGGATAGTGCTAGGACTGGTCAGCCCGGTGTCAGTATAATGTGACTGGGTGGGGTATCATGCCACGTGTCTACGGCGTGATATTCCAGTGAGGCAGCACTATAAAGTTGGGCATTGTGCTCACTGCTACAAGTAGACACCGTCGTTTATATGACTGAAAAATTGTTGAAAAAGACGTTAAACTCGAACACACACACACACACACACACACACACACACACACACACATGATCCTTATTGTTTTTGTGGTCACTCTGTTAAAGGTCAAGGACACAGGGACCTGTACATGGAAAACTATTTCTAGTCAATACCTTGAAAACCACTTGACCCAGAATGTTGAAACTTCATAGGATGATTGGACATGCAGAGTAGATGACCCCGATTGATTTTAGGGTATTTCAAGGTCACAGCAAACAGAACATTGAGTCAAGTTTAACTTAATTTTATCTACCTGTTTCGGTTATTTACCATTACTTTGATCAGGATAAAATACTAACATAAGTTCAGACATAAAGCATACAAAAGTTCTAAAAGTTAAAACCCACAGAATTTCACAAAAAAAAAACTTGTTGTAAACGCTATTTCCGGGAAAAGAAATCCCTGCTATTAATATGAATGGAAAAATACCTATATGAAAGATGTAAATTCAAAGAAAACAATTTCAGGGCTATTAGAAGCATGAGTGTGTTATCATGTACAGCAAGTTACATGATAGCTTACTTTCCATTGCATTGATATATTAACATAGAAAAGATTATGATTGATAAATGGTGTTCACTCAAATTGCGGCATAACCTTCAAACGGACCTATACATCGATGAACTCGGCCTTCATACAACATTCACCTTTTAATATAAGAAACGACATCTTTGGTCAAGCACTTGGTGACATGACTTCGCATTCAAGAAATGCACGTACTCGTTTTAAGTGGGAAACCTGAAATATTCAACAATATAGAAACGTATTAGTAGACTGTAAAAATATTTTATTAACAACTGTGAGAAGTTTATGTTACGTAGACTGTACACATAATGAATGGCTTGCCGGTCTATAGTTAAAACTGTTGCCCGATGAACAAATTGCATGACATCAGAAGGAAATGTTCATTTTTTTGTCTTCCAAGATTTTTCATGGGCCCATAAAAATTTATATATTATTAGCACAATGTGGACCGCGCTTTACATAAAGAGTTGTGTAATAGTGCACACTTACCGAAAGACTTGCTGGCCAATAGTCAACTTGATTACATACTTTCGTATGGAGTTAAACAAAATAGCATCTATTGATGCAAAAATGAATACAGTTCTTATATCATATGAATACTTACATTATGTTTTCTTGCAGTGACTCGGATTGGGATAGATAAATGAATATATAAATATATAATTGTTCCACTGACTTCTTGTGTTGGTTAATGATGGAAACAGATACAAACATGTGTATTCTTATAACATTAAAGTGCACATATATGTAAGATATTCTATATTTATGTAATTTCGTAGCTTTGAAAATGGGCGGGGCGTACGTTCTCCGTGACGATTTGATAAAAGACATTGTGTCTGACATCATTTGTCCACCACCTCTGATAATTCTGATAATAAGTGGAGGTTATGGCAGTTATTTCGGGAGAACAGGTTTGTACTAAGTCTTGAATCCAGGAACACTGGGTAGGCTAACTGCCCGCAGTTACATAACCGAAATACTGTAACAGTTGAAAAACGGCTTCAATCCCAAAACAAACAAACAAAAAAAGCTACGCTTATCAATTTAAATGTGACATCATAAGAAACTTTCAGTCATTTCTGCACCTGCTAGTGTTGTATTTCATTATCACTAAAATTTATTATAATATAATAATATTATTTGGAATTTTTTTTGCCATGGCAAAATTGCCATGGCAGAACCTTGCCATTGCAAAATTGCCATTGCAAGATTTGGCCATGGCAAATTTGCCATGGCAACTTTTTGCCATGGCAAAATAAAAAAAAACCGAGATACTAATATGAAACATCATATTTTTACCTAAACATTCGTTTAGAAATAGTTAAAATCAATTTTAAAGAAAAATGAAAAAAAAGTTGCCAAGGCAATTTTGCCATGGCAAAATGACGATTTTTCTTGCCATGGCAAAAGACCGCTTTGCCATGGCAAATTCAGTTTTGCCATGGTAAATGCAATTTTGTCTTACTTCCTTACAAAAAACTGGTAATTATATTTAATCAAAACATACTAACTTTGAAAAAGGTAAGTTAATGTAACAATTTAAGACACTTTTCATTTTTGTAAAGCGCGTATAAATATGGGCTGAATTTGCCAAATACCGGCGTGGCAAAAAGAAACCGGCGGCTATTATAAGCACTGTGAATTGGAATTCAATTAAATTTTGATAAATACAAGTTGATGTGAAGCATTATCTATCAGAAAGGATGAACTGTTTGGTCAGTGTTGATTCACTCCATTTTTGGTGAGAATTTAATACATTTCTTATAAACTGTTCTTGTTTATGTATGAAAAGTACAGTACTGCTGTTGGAAGAGGAGCAAACAGTGTGGTATCTATGGTCCACCATCACTTCAAGCATCATGTCTATGGAGAAAAGAATGTTTCATTACATATGGACAGTTATAGAGGACAAAAAAAGAAAAGTGTTGTAATAAGGTAAGAATTCCCAATGAATAAAGAAATATGTATTAAGCACATGGAATTTGATGCTGAAATATTTAATTTTACAGTGTGTTCATAACTTCAGTTTGGAAACTCACTAGTTTCCAGTTTATATATATAATGTGCATAATTTTATGTAAATGAAAAATAATATCTCCACTGATAAACATTGAATCACAATTTGAATATTGCATACTTACACAACATACTATTTTAAGACTTAGGTGTGTATGTAAGAAAATTAGCTGTGTAGCGGGCATTTATTTGTTTTAATAAAGTGATGCTATGTTATATTCAAAGGACTCACTATTGCTACTTAGAAGATTTTGTTTAAGAATTCATTGTTTAAATATACCCCTTATTTTAGCTATGGAATGTGGCTTGTTTTGATGGCTTGGAGTACAACCTGATTGAGGCCCGGCATACAGAATTCAGTCCTGAACATGTTTAGGTATATTTGTCTTGAGCCTCTTTAATCAGTTATGTTTTTTTTTTATTAATAATCAAGTATTGATAAAACTTGCTGCAGAGATCATGTCTGTAAAGAGGCCATTTACATTAAAATACCACATTTTCTGTTTATTTTTGAGTTGTTAAAGGGTGTCTAGCTCATTGCAATCAAGTTAAACAGAAATAACATAATTCTAATAAAGTAACTGTTTTTTCTTAACCAGGTTAAAGAACTATTTGTTAAAATGAGATCAAAATCATGGCCCTTACTTGATGTAGAATATGTGCTATGGTTGAATTTTTTCATGAAAAGAAGTTGGCATTACTGTAATAAATTCTAAAATGTTATTTAATGTAATTATGTGTGGGCTGTCTTTTGGACAGCTGTTGTTCAGGATTGATGAAAAGGTTATGTGTTCTTTGTCTTAAATATTTGATACATTTATCATTACAGAATGTCTTCTGCATGATCTGGTATAGTATTCTTGAAGGATTATAACTTCAACACAGAGACGGAAATAAATATTTTTAGGTAGGGTGTTGGCATGACAGGCAAATTCACCCACCATATTACCATTTCTGAGTTGGATGCCAGTCGACAGTGGTACCTGTATAATGAAATAGCGCCCCTTTGCAGCAACAGCAATGTATGCTCAAAACCAGCAGTGCCAAAGCCATTAAAATTGAGAACTCAAGTCATTTAAAACGAAGAATGAATGGAAAAATGTGTTTAACATTTAAATTGATACAGAGAAAGAGCTCTGAAATTTTGATTAATTTGAAAGTTTTTTTTTGATTTTTTGAAGATGTACTAGACCCAAATTCCATATATTTGAAAAAGAACAAATGTTACATATAGTTTATGTAAACATTGAATTAACACCTTTATGGTGTCAACAGTACTATGCATTTGTTAAATGTTGACACACTATATACATGTAGGGCTGAACACAGTATAAATGTGAAATTCCTCTAAAACACTGGAAGATTTTTTCAACAATAATTGTAACAAATATGGTAGTAATGTACATTTTTTTCATTACGATAGTTGGATTATATAGATCTACGAATATGTTCTGCTGTATTCAAACTGCATGTAATCATTTCTGTCGGCAGTATCATGTTCATTTTCCCTTTTCATGAACAATTAACCTGTCTGAAATCACTATATATGTATAATTTGTAAAACATACATTGGATTATTGTGGAAACAATTTAGTTTTTGTATGCCTAATTATATATTATTGCCGTTAGTATCATCTAACTCTTTTAATATGATGAAGACATTTAATAAGGCAGTTTTCTTAAACTATTACGTGTGTTAAATGAGATTATGTAGTATTATGTTTACGGAATTAACTGCGTAACCATGGAAACATTTTTCTGTTGTTCTATATTATGTCTTGAAAAAAACATTGTTGGAAGAACACTTTTCAGTGATGCTTTATTTTTTTATATTTTTACATGTAATGGTAAATGCTGAAAGTATTATACAATAACTTAGCAAAAACATCATTGTTGTCTTATTGAAGCATATACTGCAACTCCATTGTAACCATAGCAACAGACATATATTGTATTATTTATGAATAATGATCTTCACAAACAAATTACATATGTTATTTTTCTAAAAAATGACCTAAATTGGTTTTTTCCATAAAAAACAGACATAGCAAATATTCTTATTTTTATCTCCGTTTCCATGGCAACCATATTTTTGTTTGCCTCAAATTATAGGCGTTGCTTAAGGTTATATCTTAGCATATATGAATGTTAATTATACGTTCCGATGTAATTGTTATAAGAAATATTCATGTTTCCATAAATAAAATCAATCGGTTGCCATGGCAACAGCAGAATTTCAAATGAATTAAAATATGAGATATTGCATTCTGAGTTGTTGATCATTCATTATAATAATATTTCAACAACATTTGATGTTGTGCCATTTTAACCTATAAGTGAACCAAGCCCAAATTTACAATAACGAGAAGTATGTTGTAAAAAAGTATTGGATAAAAATTATACAAAAAAAAAACAACTATAAAAACAAGCAAATTCGAAGAATGGGTATCACCACCGAAAGGGTTTATGGCGAAGAATGGCAAAATACCAAGCAGCAAATAATTGCATTAGTCAAAATCAATTTAACAGAAAATGATTTTTTTTCGGTGTATGTGTGGGGCGGGGGGGGGGGGGGGGGGAAGGGGGGGGGGGGGGGGATGGGTGAGGGTACAGTACAACTTTGCATGTTGATAAATATTCATGGAAGGTTTAAAAAAAAACTATAAAAAGGAATGAATTCATTTAGGGGCGGGGGTTAGGAGGGGCAGGGTGTGTGACCAAGGCAAGGTGGTGACTAGGTGTGGGTACGCAACTTCACATGTTTATAATAAATGTTCATGGAAAAGAATGAAATAACTTTAACGAAATTGTACCAATTGGTTGGTTTGTTATATTAAAATCTGTGGACCACAGATTTTTTTTTAACAATTTAAGGACAATAACTTTTAGGAAAATTGACTAATTAAAAAATCATATAAAAAAATGACTGGCATCATTCGAAATATTTCACATTTATTTTTACCAGTTTCTTTTTCCAGTTTTCTTATAACTATGTTAAATAAAATATTCAAAATTTTAATTATATAGATATGGTCTGTAGGTAAAGCTGTTCTTTTTGAATAGAAAATATGTTCCATATGCGTCTCATCGCATTGTTTGGCGGACATACATGTACGTCGATGGTATTGTTTACGTTAAAGTAACTTCCACACAACGTTACGTATCTTATATATTTGTTCGCCAGAATAATTGCAGAATATGTTATCTAGGACTCGTGCATGTGACTTGATAAAGGTTCTGGGCCAAAAAGTTGTCGAAAAAGAGTGATAATAAAACTATGAAAAAACAATCCCTATATTGTTATTAAATATATTTTTGATTAGTACCTGTACGACCAACAAATGTAAAAAATGTCCTGGACAGGTTATGCTGCGAACCTGCCATTAACATTTCTATTCGCGGGATATTCCCTACTAGCGGCGATTGATCTGATATTACCTATGATACAAAGGCCAGTGATCATGGCTTGTTCACAAGACAAACTTAGATGTTTGTTCTTTTCGTAAACTGTTTTAAATTATTGAGAGCTGTGATTTCTCCAGATAACTGTACATCAATTAATTTGTAACATTATCTGTAATATCGAAGTATGTATAATAAGTAACAGTTCATCTCCTCTTGTCAGCTTATTATTGGTATTGTAAATTAAAAAGAAAACTTAATTTTCAAATAAAATAAGTTTATACACATATTTTATTTTTATATTGTTTGTACATGGAAAATGAAACATATATTCAAGTCAATGGCATTGATGACTTTCTAACCAAAAGGGTCATGATGACCATATACCGCTCACCTCTTAAATCTGGGCTTGAAATCATCAATATAAACATTCTGACCAAGTTTGATGAAGATAGGGCTATAAATGTATCACGTTGTAGAACGTTTACAAGCTTTTCCTTTGATTTGAGTGGTGACCTACATTTTAAACCCTCAGTTTCATATGCAATGTATGACCTAGAAAACATCAAGATAAAAGTTCTGGCCAGAAGTGTCAAGAAGATAGGGTCATAAATATCCTCAAGAGTGTTAACAAACTTTCCGTTGATCTGACCCTGTGACCTTGTTTTACTACATATACCTGGCATAGAAATCATCAAGATAAACATTCTGACTAAGATTCAAGAAGATAGTGTCATAAATGTGGCCTCTAGATTGTTAACAAGCTTTCCCTTTGATTTGTAAAGGTGACCTAGTTTTTGAACCCACATATTCAAGTCTCAAAGATGGCTTAGAGATCATCAAGCTTTACATTCTTAGTAAGTTTGTATCAAACCCAAGCATGAATGAAACATCTATATGGCTAAAATGGCCAACATAGAAAACTTTGCCCCTTTCAAAGACAGTAACAGTAGATCCCATGGCCGAATCTAGCAGGTGTTCACAGGGTACCGAGATAATATAGTGAATCAGGTTGTGCTTAAATGTGGTTAAAATCAACTGTACAATGCCACTCCTATCGTGGTCTCGACTTTTCCAGGGGTTAATCAGGGGTCAAATCTCCAGAACCTATCATTTTATCTGACGAATTCACCATGGAATCCAAGAGCTATGTTTGTTAAAAATAGTTTGTAATGAACAATAACTCTGGAACCGGCAATGGGATCCGATTAGGTTTCAAAAGGAATCGAGATATTATGCCAACACAATTTGTGTGTAAGTTTGATTAAAATCGATTGCAAATGTGGTCTCTATTGTGTTCGATAGGAACCGAGATATTAAACCAATAGAAAATGTGTGCAAAATGGATTAAATCCGATATCATAATGTAGTCTCTATCATGATATTACAGGTTGTTATGTCCAATGTCGTTTTTTGAACGACGTTCAATTTTATTTCGAAAGCCGTGTGTCGTATGTCCCATGACATTTCTTGCACGACTTTCATTTTTTTTTCAAATGTCATATGTTGCGCATTGAACGATCTTCAAATTTTGTTTGCCAAGTTCTAATGAAATATGTCCAATGTCGTTTTTCTACAGGACATTCATTATCTTCGAATGTCGAATGTCGCGTACTGAACGACATTCAAATTTGGTGTGTCAAAGTTCGAATGTCATATGTGCAATGTCTATTTTTTTGCAAAACATTCATATTTTTTTTTCGAAAGTCGTATGTAGCCTACTGAACAACTTTTATTTATTTTCAAATGTTGTATGTCGTTTTACTAGGTCAACAGTCACACATCAATGACGAAAATTATGATTTTCCTAATCCAATTCGGCATCTTTGAGGAGTAATAATTTTCTTTAATGAGAGTTTATTAAGGGGATATCGCCCCTTACAAGTCATTGTGTAATCATATTGACCAAACTAAATCTAAACTATATTACTGGCGGAACATGAATAAACTTCATAGCTGAGAAGCCTGGTTGTGCATACTCTATAATTTTTGGTTGCGGGTTTATCCCGCTACCAAAGTTAAGTGTATTTCTGACAATCATGTAGCATCTTTATTTGATTCCAAATCACATCCAAAAGAATTTGTTCATTTGCTACACAAAGTAGTCCCATCAGTGAACAATGCGGATGAATTATCAATGATCAAGCAGTTCTTATTCATCCTCTATCCATTCACACTGGCCATTTAGATTATATAAGATTTATCAATGATTAGGTATTCCAGCCCAGGGTTACATCACTGACCTCCAGCTGTTCATGTAAGGTCCGACAGAGTTTAACTTAGATATGAGGCACATTAGTTTTTGTTTCTTATACATGTATATTTTATAGATTGGCATTTAAAATGAAAATAACTCTAGCAAAATCCGCAACCACCAGACATCTCAAGGCTTTGATTATGTAAATGGATAAATGAGTTTAAGCTTAACTTTTATATATAGAATATATAGAGCTTTTGTACTTTACATTGGTTTGCGTCTTCGTACGTATTTGATTTGGCTACATCTTTGATATGTTTGTCCATTAGTTACAAGCTGAAATGAATTGAAACTTTTCGCACATGTTAATTATGATGACTTGATTTGCTCTGCACAGGTTTCGTAACTCTCATTTTGTTTTTTTAAAGTTTTGCTCCTTTTTGACATTTACAGCTATATGTAGCTATATTTGGTTAAATTTTATATTATACTAGCATGTTTTTTGTAAGCATATGCTGGACAATGATTATACATTTTCGTCCTTTGGGCTGCACAGCCTGATTAGTTACAAATGATTGGTTTTTACAGTGGAAAAGTCTGGTGACAGTCTTTTGAGCGGACCCTTTATCTTTAGTAAGAAGGAACGGCCATACAGAAATACTCAAAGTCTTGCAACAAAACTCGAAATGATGAATGAATTCATCTAAAATATAATTTTGAAATCTGAAGTCATGCATTGGTATACTACGGTGCCCCTAAAGTGACATGTTACGCACTTCTTTTCCACTAAGGTAATGTGAGACTTTTTTTATTTCGTTTAAACGAAATCTTTCGTTTAAACGAAATAATTATTCTGTTTAAAAGAAATCATTTCGTTTTAACGAAATAACTATTTCGTTTAAACGAAATCATTTCGTTTAATCATTTCGTTTAAACGAAATAACTAATTCGTTTAAACGAAATCAATTCGTTTAAACGAAATAGTTATTATATAAACGAAATAACTAATTCGTTTAAACGAAATAACTAATTCGTTTAAACGAAATCATTTCGTTTAAACGAAATAACAAATTCGTTTAAACGAAATGATTTCGTTTAAACGAAATAACATTTCGTTTAAACGAAATAACATTTCCTAAAAACGAATTCATTTCGTTTAAACGAAATAACTATTTCGTTTAAACGAAATGATTTTGTTTAAACGAATTAGTTATTTCGTTTAAACGAATTAAACGAAATAACTAATTCGTTAAAACGAAATGATTTCGTCTAAACGAAATAGTTATTTCGTTAAAACGAATTCATTTCGTTTAAACGAAATAGTTATTTCGTTTAAACGAAATCATTTCGTTTAAACGAAATAAAAAAGTCTCACATTACCTAAGTGGAAAAAAGTGCGTAACATGTCACTTTAGGGGCACCGTAGTATACAACTGTACTGTTTATTTAATTTATATTGCGTATGTATGCTGCATATACACATTTTAACGTACATGTGTACTTAAACGATGACTGACATACATTTTCATATCAGCCAAACAGAATGGTTTTGTAATGCAGACCGAAACTTCACTAGGGAAGTTCAACCAAGTTTTTTTTTGTGAAAGTGTTTCTCTCATATGAAAAATATTGAGCAAATGTGACCAGAATAAAATGGAAGTTGAAGAACCATTTGTTCAATATCCATAGTACACATTCACCGAACTGCGCGTTTTAAGTATGCAATGCGCGATTTAAATGGGTGAGTATATTTTCCCGTTCATGACAATGGTTCTTGTAGAATACTTAGGGTTAGGACGTAACATGTACAGAGGCATTTTCTTTCTGGTCTGGTGCCAGTGTGTGTAATAAGCTTTAGAATTATATGGAGTTGTTTGAATTATGAGCTTGAAGTGTAACTAATACGAAATATTGTATTAGAGTATTTTGGCACCAAGTGTCGCTGTACTTTTGAACTTAAAGGAACAGATGTCCCTAAGACAGAACAATCAACTAAGAAATCTGTCACGTGGGTGTTGGCGGGGTATTGGGGTGTGAGATGGGTTGGGTGGGGTTGTAGTTACAATGTCATATGTAGATAAACATTCATGGAAGTTTAATTTAAAAAAAAATAAATAAAATATGGACAGGTGGAGTGGGAAAGGGGGACAGTGACCGGGTGAGGGTACAATATTTACATCTTGATAATAGATATTGATTGAAAATGAACAAAAAATGTTGTAGAGGGAAGGAATGCATGATCGGGGTGGTGGGGATAACTAGGTGGAGGAGCAAAGCGTGGAGAGGGTACAAATTTGCATGTTGATAAATATTCATTAAAGGTTTAAAAAAATGGATTTTTTGGGGGAAGAGGGAGGGGGAAGGGTGTGTGATCAGGGCGGTTAGGGTGACCGGGTGTGGGTACACAACTTCACAAGTTTATAATAAATGTTCATAGAAAGAAAGAAGTTTAATGGAATTTTACAAAATTGTTAGTTTGTTATGTACAAATATGTTGATGAGTTCTGAATAGGTTTTAATATTTTGGGAACTTTTGAAAGGAGCATTTGTTTGAAGTTTGGTGTAAATCTGCCCAACATGACTATTGAGTGAAACTAAGCCCCGCCCTTCTGGGGGCCATAATTTTATCGAAATAGTACGGCTTAAGGATGTTGGATACGTTTCAGGCCAATTTGTTCTACAATTAAGAATTTTTTCATACTTTGCTTGTTTGAAGATCTTTAGTATCGTTTGCATATAAAAGCAAAAAAAAAAAAGGTAGGTCACCGAACTCCTTTTCATTATATCGGCCATTTTCTACATACACTGTCAAGACAAAAGTGAAATTTGAAAAACCTGGAAAAATTGGGGGTACATTTCAAAACACAAACTATCTTTATCAGTTGTAAAATAATTGTATTTCTACCAATTCAGTTTGAATATGCTATGAAGTCAGTATGAAATTTTAATGATTTTCACATAATACTGTGACTCATTACACAAGGAAATATAATTACCCCACCCACTTTTTTCCAATGGGACCAGTACTTGCATCAGACTAAAGATAGAATAACATTATTTCTACAATTAAGATTTTTGAAATACTTTTTGAATTTATTGTGTCTCAAAATTGCTTCAAAGTAAGGGGGAAAAAATTGGGGGTCACCGAACATATAAGAGAGATATTCTGTATTTTATCATGAAAGTACCAAAATTTTAGAATACTGGGTTTGACTGGCAAATAAACTATAACAACAAATATTTTCATGCAAAAAAAAAAACAAAAAAAAAAAAACGCCTAAACAATATGAACATGTGTGCAAAACATAAGTTTAAATATCAAAATAATTCCAAACCATTTACATCGAAATTTCATCATAAAAAAAACAGATGTAATATTACCCCACCCACTTTTTTAAAGTTAAGTATGAATTATATAGCATTGTTAACACACCAGCATGAATATTACTATAACAATCTTCACCAAAGTAACAAGAGCCTTGTTAGACATGGCCAATCCCCACGCCGGGCATATTATAATTGAAGGCTAAAGTTCCTGGCAAGTTAGTGTCTGAAAGTATTCATTTTGGGAGAAGCTTTGAAGACCCGTTTAGTTCTGGTCCACATCAGGGGTTTTAAAGATGTGGAAGAAAGAATTATTCAGTGGTGAGGTGGTTTACTGCTAAATTTTATTAATTTTCATGAACAGTATAGCTGTATGATGTTTTTCTATATGGCTACTGTAAAAAGAAGAAATGGAAAGCTAACAGGGAACAAGAGTGCCAGAATGTCACAATATATGCCCGTCACAGCAAATTTCTTTACTCTAGCAGCTGTATTTGCAAATGGAATTTTAATTTTGTGGTTGTTTAGTAATCATTGTAAGTCTTTTGTTTTTCTAAGTCCACAAAAAAACTCCTTACCAGGTAGAGATGTCTTAAAATACACCTAAAATTGTAAAGTAACATCCAGGTTGTACCAAAGAAAAGTGGTTTTGTTTTTTCTTTGTGGTCAATTATAAAAATGTTACAACATAAGTTATTTATAGTAACAACTAATGGAAGTTAATCGTTAAAAAAAAAAAAAAAAAAAAGAAAAAAAATTGTAAGTCCACACAAAAATCTTTACTAGGTAGAGATTGATCAAAATACACCTCAAAATTGAATGTAGCATGCATGTTGTACTAATGAAAAGTGGTCTCGATTTTTCCCTACGACTAGTAATGAAAAAGTTACAATAAAAGCTATTTAAATAACAACAAATGGAAGTAATTCTAAAGAAGGGAACTGCGCATGACACTTCGTCTCATGATGGTGTATAATTGTGCCAAGTTACATCAAAATCCCTCCATGCATGAACAAGAAATGCTTCGGACAAAGTCATTCTTGTATCTGACCTTTGGCCTCTAAGTGTGAACTTGACCTTAGACCTAGGGACCTGGATCTTGCGCATGACATTCTGTCTTGTGGTGGTGAACATGTGCCAAGTTATATCAAAATCCCTTCATGCATGAAAAAGATATGCTGCGGACAATTTTTTTAAGAAAATATGATAAAGGGGAATAACTCAAAAAGTAGGCAAGGTAGAGTTATTGTTCTCGCACACTGCACTTTCTCCCAATGTGTTCTATCAGTATATGAAGTTTGAAGAAAATCCTTCCAGTACTTTTAGAGTTATGCTCCGGACAAAATTTTCAAAGAAAATATGATAAAGGGTAATAACTCAAAAAATAGGTAGGGTAGAGTTATTGTTCTCGCACACTGCACTTTCTCCCAATGTGTTCTATCAGTTTATGAAGTTTGAAGAAAAATCCCTCCAGTACTTTTGGAGTTATGCTCCGGACAATGATCGTTGCGAACGCACGGACGGACGGACGCACGCACGGACGGTGAGCATTTCTAATATCCCCTTCGCCTTTGGCGGGGGGATAAAAAAAAACAATATGCATGGCTACATAATCTGGAATGTGTTGCATTATGGGGATGATCCGACCAGTATATCAAGAGTAATGTGCCCCTGATATAGTAAAAAATAGCAATATTTAGCCATTTTTTACAACTATATCATTTTTATTTAAAGAAATCTTGAATAAACTTATAGACAATGTGTATGGCCATAGGGTCTTGCAAGAGCTAGATTTCAGGCATTTTTATACTAGCAAGTCCAGAGTTATCTGTCCCTGTTATATAAAATGTTGCAAGATTTAACCATTTTAACGCTCTAGTTTGAACATAACAATTTTGATCAGATTTAATGGCAATGTATACGAGCACAAGCTCTTGGAATAACTCGATTTTTGGTGTGATCAGACCAGCTTTGCTGGAATTATGTGCTCCTGATATATCACAAAAGCTGTCTGTTAACAGCACACTTGAAGGGGTTTAGGAGATACAGAGCGGACACAAAATTGAAGGCTTCAAGTTGTGACCTTGACCTTGAACCTACATGGCTGACTCATGGTATCTGCACATCGTCTTGATGAGGTGATCATTTGAACCAAGTTTCATGAAAATCCTTCAACATGTTCAAGGGGTTTAGGAGATACAGAGGGGACACAGAATGTTACGGAAGGACGGAAGATGGAAGGACGGTAGTAGGGAAGGATGGACAGAGACCATTCCTATAACCCCCAACACTTGTGGCGGGGGAGTTATAAACACCACGACAATAACCATGGAAGAAATGACCTTCAATTCAGCACCTATAAAATTTCATGTTGACGTGATAATTGCCTACTAAAACAAGTCCCAGTACCGTACCGTATTATCATTTTCTAACTGACCACCTTAAATATTTCAAACAGGTAGTGAACCACCCCAAGTAATCTTAAATGTTTCTAATTGTCACTCAAAAATGTTCTGGTATGTAGGACTCTCAATGAAAATTATCTTATATCATATATGATAATAAATCACCTTAATGCCCAGAAGTTGTGTTGAGCTTCCTTAAATAATTCTTCCTATAGTAACTGACTTAAACCAACAGGCTACTTCTAATCAGGCCATAGAAATATATAAAGTGTGTAGTAGACCAATTACCTATCAAAGTATCTTTCAAGTTCAGAACTGACTAGTACTGAAATGAATAAATTTCTTTTTAATTCACTGCACAAGATATTATATTTGAAAATTTGTATTAATTGACTATTTGAGAAAAGTACCTTGGACCTTTCATCAATGAAATTTACCAAAATTCTCTAACATAAAGCAAAGAAAACCTGTAATTTGTTCAGATTAATATTAAACAGTAATGTTCAAATCAAATAAAAGTACATGAATTTGTATGTATACTGGGTATAAATACTCAAACAGATTTTCTTAAAATCTATTAATAGAACAGTTTTACTTTATGCTAAAATTAGTTAACCACTGGACCAATGAAAAATCAATACTACCTTGTAATGAGGATGTGGAAAATTGCTGGAATCCCAAAATGTGTACTGTTACTAATAAATAAGGGTCCAGAAACTGAATAAAAAAAATAGGACAAGTCTAAAAATAAATTCCACTGACTAAGATTAGTATCAAAGTACTGGCTTATTGAATATACCTTTTAATTGTTAAATATATTGTTTTCAAAAGAAATTTTTATTTTGATGGCAATTTCAATAGATTTAAGAAATAAAATTTGGTTTGAAAAGAGATAGATAGAAGATACATCCAAAGAACTACAAAATACATTATAGCTATTTGATACAACATGCAGAATCCTTCACCAATTATAGTTTAATTCTATTAAAATCCCTTTTACCAAGTTAATGTGACTTGTGAATTTTCTTTCTATCTTTTACAATAGCACATCATCTTGGCTGATAGTGATTCATTTTTTTTTCATTTGTACTTTATTGAAATCACTCAAAAATCCTAACTGATTACTGAAATACTAAACAGTTGTAAAGTTTCAACATCCAATTTTGAAAAATTTTGATTGATTTAAATACACATTAATTTTACATTCACTCTAAACCTGTATGATATAATGAACACAATTCTCTCAGATCACTAGCTGTTTACTGGAGGAATCACTGTGTAAAAGTCAAATCAAAATAAGTGTAGACCAGTCTGTAAATACTGTCTCTTCTGTCAATGGTAAACCTATTTCCAAACTTTTCCATACACTAAAAGTTTTCATTTTACTACTATAATCTTTCTATGTATGTTGTTTTACTACTATAATCTTTCTATGTATGTTGTTTCGTCAGAATCACTGGATTTTTTCTATATCCTAAACTCAGTGTTGTCGACCTCTGTAATTGACTTTGTACTTCTGTTCCGTCACCTACTAACATTATTCCTAAAATTTCTTCACTTGACAAATTAATCACCACATATGTATAAACATCAACATATGTGTAAAGTCTAGAGTACATCTGACATTGTACTTACAATATAAAATTCTGGTTCATGTATTTTTTAAGAGTATCCTGCACAAAGCTCAGCAAAAAATTCTTTCAGAACTGATAATTTATAAATTAATGTTACTTGTCAATCTGACTGCATATCATTTAATGACCACTCATTTACAGTTGACACCTCATCACGAACTCTCACTGGGGCTGCATTATTGTACTCGCTCTTACTTGGAACTTTACCAGTTATAAGAAGGAGAAATGTGGTCTGTTCTGCTCTTTATTATTTCCTTAGTATCTGTTCTACCAAGACATTTCTCAAACTGTACTCTACTCATATCTGATTCTGAAAATAGACATAATCATATCTGGTTCTGAAAATTGACAATCAATACAATTCGCGTTGTTACAGAATACTAACTTGATTACTTATAATTAAATATTTTAAAATTATGTATACTAGGTCTTTATTAATTTATTCATAAATCATCATGATAAAACATATTTAAGCATAGCGGTCCATTACTCCAGAAAAGATAAAAGAACCAACAGACGTTATGTTCTAGTTGTACAACACTAATTATCTCAAAGATGTACAATTTTAAAAGTGTACATCTTTCACATTCAGACAGTATTCCACTCCCATTTAAATAACAGGACTTTACCTAGTAAACATAGTGCATTAGGTACTGAAAAGAATGTAACAATTCTTAATAAAAAAAATATCCCATGAATTTGATTATGCATGACACAAATGAGCCACGCCATGAGAAAACCAACATAGTGGCTTTGCGACCAGCATGGATCAAGACCAGCCTGTGCATCCACACAGTCTGATAAGGATCAATGATGTTTGCTTTCGAAGTCCATTGCAATTAGAGAAACCGTTTCATAGCGAACAGCATGGACAAGACTGCGCAGATGCTGTTCGGAAAGGCAATATCTTGGTTTTCTCATGACGCGGCTCAAATCATTTAACTTTTCAGTGTCATCCTTTTTCCATGCATTGGAAGCCATTTTATATTCAGATCTGTGTTTATTTTTTGAGCAATTGTTTCTGGAATTTCATTCACTTGCCTCTTATCAGCTTATACCAATTTGTTGCTTGTCAACGTGGGTGGTACGTAAGGCAAAACTTACAAAATAGAACATGTCGTAATCTGTAGGTCAAGAAAGATTTACGAAATCAAGGAACAGCATCGTACACACGATAACATCTGGCTGAACATCTTAAATATAATTGGTGTTGTACAACAAAAACCTACCGTCTGTTGAGGGCTTTAGAATGAAGTAAAATAATAAACAATTACAGTACAGTATAATCTACATTGTTTTGTACTATCAAATGACAATACAATATATTTTACATGACTCACCAGACTTTTGAAATCTGTAAACCATAAAAGAACAGGAACAATGCCACACCACTCTGGATAACTTCCGCACTCATTCTGGTGCTGTGCTATTTTGTGTTGATGTCATAGATCTATGTATTTCCATGTGTTTTTATTCCAGTATTTATTTTGAAAATTATATGGAAAATGTAGACAAGCTTAGGCCTACTGTCGCTGAGTGGCTACTTTTAAATGTCTGACTTTTTAAGCTGCCTTGACAAGTGGTCCAATTCAATAAGTCCTTCCTTCCTGCCATTCTGGAAACTGGACAAAGTTATTTAAAGTATGTGGTCCGAATCAGCCAAAATATTTGGTCCGAATCAGCCATGGTCCGAATCAGCCACGGTCCGAATCAGCCTGTTTCCATCACGAGTGTAGGAATTCCGAATGCCACACAAACTGTCCTTTTTTTTTCGAACCATATTTAGATCTATAGAAACACTTCACAGTCTGTTCCGGTACTCTCGACAGCTAACAGTTACTGCCTTAAACTGATGTCCAAAGTAAAACAAATGACAGACGTAGTGAGACGAAGAATTCGTCAACTTTTTAGCCAAAAAAACTGCATCAAGACGACACTTCCGCATTGCGCCAAAGCAAACGACCGCTTAACGAAACCGGTGAATGTCGTTAAAAATCCCGCGATAAACTTAAGATTTAAAGCCTCAACGAATAGTTTCCTTCTACCTTTTCCATTAAGACGCCGATTATTGAAGATTCTCTTGGAAAGCAAGCAAGAAATAAGTAATATTCAACACACTTAAATTTTTCGACTTTACGTAAACCGAGATCATTCGCGCAAGCGCACAAAATGTATCGAACTACCTCAGGCAATTTTAGTATGGAGTACCTTAGAGATTATTTCTACATTTTTAGGATAAATCCTTTGAATCTATTGTAAATCTGCCCAGTAGGTTTGAAGAAGAAAATTGTTTCGAAATTGTTGACAGACGCACGACGGGCGACGGACATAAAGAGGTCACAAAGGCTAACCTCGAGCCTTTGGAAGAACATGTTCGCATTTTCATGATAGTTTAATCACGTTACATTTCATGGGCGACAATAGAAAAAAAGACGCCATTGACTTTGCTGGACTTTCCAAGCAATACAAGTTATAATAATGGAAATTATTTTAGAATTAAAATAATTTGATTTATTTTTCTAAAATTCCCGCTTGTTAAATTGTCGTCTGCTATTATGTCATGTCAAATTGTCGTCTGCTATCTATAGATAAAGTACCGTCGATATTGTTACACTTAGTTGCACAGGACTGGTTCCTATCCATACTATAACTGGTAACCAGCTCGATATACTATATATACAAAAAATCTCGTGCAGTTCTCTCACATTTGACTAGCTACACCGTCGTACTAACATCTAAACTATTTATTGGGAAAACGTTTCTATTAATGGATCGCGATAATTTTATTTTAACGGTACTTGGTAAAATCCAAAAACAGGTAAAGCAGGTGTATTTTCAGATAAGTGGTGTTAATTTGTATGTTGTAGTATTCTTAACTTTAAATACGATGCATTATTCCATAACAGATTTGTAGTCTAGTGGATAGTGTGCTGGATCTCCATTCTTTTTATGTTTGCATGGTGTTGGTTCGAGCCCTTCTTTTTAAAAATGATTTTACTTATTCTATTTTAGCAGGTATTTACATCGTCTTTTGTAAGAGTTTTCTTTATTAAATTTTCAATGTTAATAAATTTAATATCTATTCTAATATGAGATCCTCTGAAAAATTTATATAAACATTTGTATAAGTGCACGAGAAGATCCTGATCAAAATAATTTTACCTGTATTCTTCTGCAGGTAAAAACATGTTAGAAATTTTAAAAAATGTGACTCGTCCCGTATTCGAACCAGCACCGTAAGCTTACAAATCATACGTGTTAACCACTACACCACGCCGCTACTTACATCGGTTTTGACATATAAGATATTTGCCATGTAATGTGTCCACCTGATTCCCTATTTCATTGTTATGGGTTGATCCGGTATTAGTAAATAAAGGCCACAGTTATCGCGTTTTGTTAATACACGCCTGCAATTTCACTTGCAATTGCAATGCCACGTGGTCGAAGGCGGGAACCTATGCGTCGGAGGGCTCTTCGTTATTATTATTATTATTATACCAGATTTATATAGCGCCCTTTTCATGATCAATTTCACGTTCAAAGGCGCTTTACATAGTTCAAATGCAGCCACACAGGGCGCATAATTCATCCTCTGCTAGTACAGACACAGAGCGATCTGACCAGAGGGACAGAGTGAGACAAAGCCCCCACGACAGAGAGATCAGAAATCTTTAACGTGCCCAGTGTACAGCACTGATACACGTAACAGAGACGCTCAACGAAATGAAGGGCAAGCCAATATTGAGAGGCATGAACAACAGGCAGAGGAGAGGGTTTTACGGCCAAGACAGGTCCAGAGAGGCGTAGCCGAACAGATAGACGACCAGCATGACGGCGACCCCACAGGTCGAGGTCAGAAACGTGGTGCAGACGCCTTGGAGGAGAATGTGGTGGACAATAGAGTTCAACAATCCTCTGCTGGTATGTCAAATAGCAGTATTATTGATTTTGAGCAGATTATTAGGGATTCAGACATAGTTCCTCAAAATGGGGGCTGTAGTAGTGTTTTAGGGCCTACTGATTATTTACAAATGGGGTGTGGCGACGCGAATACACGCACGCGCCAGCAGGTATTTCTTTTCATGCGCACAATTCAGTAAATCCGCTAAGTGACATTTCTGTACAAGCGTTACGCTTGGCGGATGACGATTTAGCCGCCCACGTACCAGCTTCTCTCAAACAAAAGATTTGCAAGGGCGAGTATGTAAATCTAGCATTGTTATTGAAAGGCGCTGTTGAATTGTCCGAATTTTGTAAGGGCTCGGTATTTAAATTGAATAGTGACGGTCACATCGAGTCGGTACAAAAGGCATGCAAAGAGCAGATTAACTGTATCGAAAAATGGACTAACGCATTTATCATTTATGCCTCAATATATCTCGCAAACAATTCCAACAAAATTTATGAGATATTACACTTTATGTATAACGTTAGAGATTGTGCAGCACGCCAGGGTGGGATGGCATGGAAAACGTATGACGAGCAGTTTCGTTTACGTCAAGCTATCACCCCAGCCCCTTGGTCTAAAATAAATAATGATCTATGGTGGCGTTGCATGCAGGTTAAGCCAGTTTCCAAGAATCAAATTAACCATTTCAGATTCACGTGCAATGATTTTAATTCCGGTAATTGCAGGTGGCTCCTCATCCAGAGGTTGCCTGTACCAATTTCAATACGTCTGCCAAGACTTTAAGTAGTCAAACGCCCTCATCATTTCAAGCTTCCTTTCGGGGTAGAGGGTCACAGCCCATGTTCAGGTCACGTGGTCGAGCCAGGGGTCGGTTTGGGAAATAAATCGATAGCTACATGTCAGCTCCAGAATAAAAACCTGTTCCCTTTAGCAAAGTCACCTGTAAAGATCTCAGCATTAAAGCACTACTTACATTTATACGATAAAAAGGAAGCACAGTTTTTATTAGACGGGTTTACTTATGGATTTCCCATTCAATATTCGGGACCACGTGAACCGCGTGACTAAAAAAATTTACGTTCCACAGAGCTCAACCCAGAGTTATTTAGTACACAAATTAAAAAAGAAATTGATTCTGGCCGGGTAGCGGGTCCTTTCAAAGATCGACCACTACCAAATTTAATTGTCTCACCAATAGGTTTAGTACCCAAAAAGACTCCAGGTGAATATAGAATGATTCACCATTTATCTTAGCCCCCAGGTAATTCAGTGAATGATTTTATTGATCCAGCCATTTGTACGGTTAAGTACAAAGTTTCGACGAAGCAGTTAAACTGATTCAACAATTAGGGCACAATTGCAAGCTATTTAAAACAGATATCAAAAGTGCTTATCGTTTAATTCCGATCAAACCTTCAGATTTCGAATTACTAGGTTTTTGCTTTAGGAACAATTTTATTTTGATAAGGCGCTACCATTTGGTGCTTCAATCAGTTGCATAACGTTAGAAAGGTTTGCCAGGTTTTTGGAGTTTTGCATAAAATCAAAATTGAACACTGCTAAATTAATACACTACCTTGATGATTATTTAGGAGGGGACAAAACGACCGAGTCTTGCACCCATGCTTTAAATATAGTTCAAGATACCATGTCTGAGTTGGGTGTTCCCTTAGCAACTGAAAAGACGGAAGGTCCTACAGAAGGTTTGGTATTTTTAGGCCTAGAGTTAGATTCGAACCAGATGGTTGTAAGAATTCCTATTACAAAAATTCAGGAAGTAATTCAGAAAATAAAAGACATTTTAGCACAGCCTAAATCAACACTAAAGAAAGTACAATCTTTGATTGGTTCATTAAATTTCTGCTGTCGAGCCATTGTAGCCGGTCGGCCATTTATTCGTCGTCTGATAAACTCAATTTGTGGTCTAACGAAACCATATAATCATGTGAGAATTAAGCAAGAGATTCGTCTCGACATAGCAATGTGGTTATTATTCTTACAGAATCATAACGGTATCTCAGTATTTCATGACAGATTTTGGGATACAAATGAAGATGTACAGTTATTTTCGGATAGTGCCGGGGGCAAAACATTTAGGTTTAGGTATTTATTTCCAACGCCATTGGTGCCAAGCGAAATGGCCCGATTCATGGCATAGACGTGGTTTTACGGCAGATATTACACTGCTGGAATTGTTTCCAATTTTAGTAGCGGTATTCGTTTTGGGATCAGAGTTAGTTCACAAAAAAATAAGGTTCAACTGCGACAATACAGCAGTTGTAAGTATCTTGAATAAACTATCGTCGAAATCTGAATCAGTCATGTGTCTCGCCAGGTTCCTAACTCTTCACTGTATGAAACTGAATATTCTTATTAAGGCTGAACATGTTCCAGGTCGCCACAATGACATTTGTGACGCATTATCTCGATTTCAGTCAACCAGATTCAGAGAACTAGCTCCAGATGCAGATCCGCAATCTCAACAGGTCCCGGAATTTCTGTGGAGCGTCTTCGATCTAGAGCTCGAACTTTGTTACAGTCCGGAATAGCACCTAATACGTAAGCTACGTATAATACTGCTATTAAAGCATTTTAAAAATTCCGATTCACTTACCGTTTACCTTTACAATGGCCGATACCAATCCAACACATCATTTTGTTTATTGCATGTTGTTTTGAGAAGGGTCAATCTTCCAAGACGATTTCAACTAATATTGCAGGCTTAAATTATTTTTTACAAATTGCACGGGGTTTTTGACTTACACAAGGTTTTTATCATAAATAAACTGTTAGAGGGTTGTCGAAGAAATCGTGTTACTCGAGACAATCGGGCCCCATTGACCAAATCATTATTAAAGATTGTATGCGATTGCTTATCTCGTACATGCTACAATGATTATGAGGCAAAACTATTTTGTAGTTTGTTTACTTTAGCATACTTCGGTTTGTTTCGGGTAAGCGAATTAGTAGCCCCTTCGACTTCACAAATTCAGAGAGTTGTTCAAGTCTCTGACATGTCCATTATAGATAACAAATATGTGCTTATCAAACTTCATTATTTCAAAACTAATCAGGCGGGAAATCAGGTTACATTAAAAACTCGTAGAGAAGAGGATATGATTTGTCCAGTCCGTGCGTTATCTCAATATATAGTGAAAAGACCAAAAGTTCAGGGTCCTTTATTTATTCATCATAATGGGACACCTGTCACAAGATCTCAGTTTCCTGCGGTTTTAACCAAATGTTTGAATAACGCTCGAATATTCAATAACACCAGTTATAAAACCCATAGCTTTCGAATTGGTAGAGCCACAGATTTAGCAATGAAAGGCCTATCGTCAGAAGCAAAAATGAAACGGGTAGATGGTCGTCTGGTTGTTTCAAATTATATATCCGTAACTAATAGTGTTGTGACTTTAGGCTTATATGCTTGGTGAGACCCAAGTCATATGTCAGTATTCAACATACAAATTAAGATGTAATCGCTTATACATTCTCGTATAATTTTTATTTAGACATATGGGTCCTTGGAGACTCGATCCCATATTGGGATGGAGTGCGGACGAAAGAAACGAACAAACTGAATCTACGCTTGCCGGATTTGTCCATTGACTGGCTGGGGGTGCGAGGCTTGCACTGGCAGAATTTCAGAGAGCAGTTTGAGGCTAAGGTGCTTTTTTCTTCCCCTCCGTCAATTATATTTTTACACCTAGGTGGGAGTGATTTAACAGACTCCACAGTTGTTCAAATTAAAAGGACAATGGAAACTGAAATAGAATATTTGCGTGACGCCTTTCCCCACTCTATTCTAGTCTGGATAGACATTTTTCAGAGGCAAGTCTGGAGAGGGGCCTTAAAGGTGTACGAAGTAATTCAACAAAAGCGCATTCGTATAAAAAGGGCAGGCAGCAAATTGGTTCGATCCGGTGGTAGGTATGATGTTATTCAGCCCGATATTGATGCCGAAACTCCATTTTTTTCGGTCAGATGGGGTTCATCTGAATGATGTAGGACTAGAGTTTTACTTGGATTATATTAGGGATTCAATATTAAAGAACATCTCTGAAAATCGGTAGAATTTTGGCGGATAAATTATAAATTTATTGTGGCGGTAAAATTCTGTCGGCCGTGGGGTGAACGGATGCGGTGTCTGTGTGTTTGCGTTCAAGTTATGTATCTTGGGTGTCACATGTTTACCAGTTTGTGTTAACTGGTTAGTAAAAGGTTTTGCCCTAGTACTTGGCAATTCCTACCTAGTATTGTGTGTGTTGCTTTGTTTGGCCTGGCCTTCAGGGGTGTCAGTTTGCATTGCCTTGTCTTGCCTTACATTGACTCGTGTTGCGATTTCGCTCATTATACGGTGGTACCGCAAATGAGTGGAATATGTGGCTCGAGGTTCAATGGACATTGTTGCGTATTTGCGTTTGAGTGACACCCGTTGCAAAAGTACAAAGTGTACAAAGTGTCTTGCATTGTCTTACCATGCGTGCTGTTGTATTGCATTGCTTCGCTCTAATTGGCTCGGGTTGTACATTTGACCCACATTCCGGTGAGACCTGGGCTGGGTTGGATTCACAATTCGAGATTCGATGGATTGTGTGGTTGCGTGTTTACGTTTAGTGATGTTTGCAAGCCTTGGGTTGGTGCGTCTGCTCTCTCGGTCGATGGAAATTTTATCGCACTTAGACCCTACACGGTGAGACCCTTGTTGAGTCACGAGCGGCCGATCAGCTTCCATTATTATTAACAGACTTTAATCTAAGTTGACTACATGATTATATATGGATGTTAAGCTTTTATTATAAGTATCAGTATATATAGATGTTAATAAAAAGAGTACTCTATGAGATAGTTAGTCTTATTTTCAGTAATAAAATAATGATTCAGAAACAAAAGTATATAATAAAAGAGACGTTTTCAATTTTGAAGTTGTCAATTCACCCCCCCCCCCTACCCCCTGCCCCCCCCCCACCACACACACACACACACACACGCGGAGGTTATATATTACAACCTATGTAGAGTCTATACAACAGCTTGTTCGAAGCTGTAGATGAATATAACTAAATCTAGAAACCTTCAAATACCACGTATACTATTGGTATGTAGCTTATTCACTACAAACATTTAAATATAATGCTTAGACAAGTGTAAAAAGTGTAAGTAATCTAAATACAATAAAATGCGGTACGATTATCAATAAAGCCACTTTTGGGGACCCACTTACCAAAAGGTCAGGAACGGAGCCCGAATCGTAAACAAACGGCTTGATTCAGAAGAGATATTTGGTAGTTACTTTGTGAATACTCAAGGGAATTTCATGAAGTAAAGACAAACACCTTTCTCTTTAAAAGACAAATACTGGGTGATTGTAAGAGGCCATATTAATTTGAAACTTTTTGCTAAAAGTGCAACGGCGCATTCTTGGACACAAATTGCTGTGATCAGGCACAGAGCATTTCTTTAAATTTTTAAATATGGTCTAAATGATTTGTCAATTATCTTCAGGCTATAATTCTTTAGAAAAAAATGACAACAGATTATTTGTGAGGATAATATCGGTGTTTCTCGCCGTGACTAGCTGAAAACAAAAGCGCTATGGACTGGAGTACTTCTTGAAGATGCTTTGGCGCGAAGCAATGTTTCAGCACTTCAGTCTTAAGAAGATATTCTTTTTTTCTGAAAATCTAAAGACATCAAGTGATTTTGATATGAAGAACTTTAGAGTTTAAACACATACTTGCCTGCAATTTGTCTTCGAAAATGAACCAAATACGGGTTGGCATATTTACATTTTTATAGAGTCGTACGTTTACATGTATTAAAAAGATATATAAGAGCTACGAATGTCAAAACTTGTGAATACATTCGAGATGTATGTGACTAAATCTGCCAGAAAATATAACCTTCCAATGCATCTAATGAAGCACAATATTTAATCAAGGAAAGTATTCATTTTGCAGGTAATGGTTCAAGAGTTTATTTGATATGAGGCCAAATAGGGTTTGCACCATAACGAACATCAATGTATGCTAATTTGATCGATAAACAGAGTAACAATACAGTTCTATTGTAATAACTTTCCAGAATGAATGACTAACCTGAATTTTGTCGCAAATGATAAACCAAACAGATGCCAAATAAATTTGCGTAAAATCGAGTATTTTAAGTAATAGTTATAGTATGAGTGAGAGTGTGTTACCAGGATATATCAGAGCTAGGGGTACATCGAGGGTATTTTTCTCTGCACATAGCGTCGAGGCCGGTAGGCCGAGACAGATATGTCTGCAGAGAAAACTACAGGTATATCCTCGTAACACACCAGCATTACATATGATAACTGTTTTATCGCATAGTTTTCTCATTAAAAATTATATATTATATTCATTTAAATTTTTTATTATTATTTTTACTTTTTTGATTCCCTTTCTGCGCCTCGCTGAATGAAACACTAAAACTTCTGTTTTAGAAAATGTGTTCCCCGGATAAAAGCAGATTTCTGCATTGGTTTTAAATCTTTGCATTTCATTGGCCAAACATATTGTAAAACTTGTTGTTTTGTTTGTAAAAAAAATCAAATTGAGAAATCTCAGAATTTCATATATTTCATGTATTTCTGAATTTGGCGATAACTATCGAGTTTTTGAAATATTCTAGTTTATTTATTCTTTTACTTAATAATTGTAGGTGTTTGTGATAATTCTTTCTCTGTGAACTGTAAATTGGAGCTAAAATCATCTTTTCTTTGAAAGGAGAAAATTATAATCCCTTGATAGGACCTCAATAGAGAAAAGGTGTTGCGATATATATCGGAACAGTTTTACTGTGCTGATATATATCGCAACAGTTTTTTTCTAATGAAACTCTATAGAGATTTCTGTGTTGATATATATCGTAACAGTTTTGAAAATATCAGCACAGATTTTGTAGTATAATGTGTGTTACCATGTTTAACATACTGCAAAGATCAAAGGAAAACTGCCGCACTATGCGATAATTTCTATAGACCCATCTAAAGTATTTCAAAGCAGCCGTTACAAGTTGACCTGCTCTCACTTCTTTTTTTGGGGTTTTGAATGTACACTCTGGCAAACAGCCAATTATCCACGTAAAACGCAACGGAATGCAAAGGAAATCGGTCGAATAGGTGTATTATTTGTCATACAATCAGCTAGAATTGCCCGTTAATGTTTGCATCTTTTCCATTTCATATTTAACCAAAAAAAAAAAAAAAGAAAATGATTGCGAAGTAACAAAGCCCAGAAATGTCCTCATATATTATGTTCCTGACATCTCAATATATATCAATACCTCCTCTCATTTATGATTTTCTAAAGCTGCTTTGGTTTTTAGCAACTTCAACAGTTGTTTCGACGGCTTTAGCTACATAGCTTAGGATTAAAGGTTATCAACAGTAAACTATCATCGTACTTTTTTCTAAATGATATACATGTATCAATATGATCAATGCCTTTTGTGCATTTTGTCTAGTTTAAGATTTTTGTTTATTTGTAATCTAAGCCTGTGGAAAAGTAATTCCAGAGAACTGGAAATCATAACTTAGTTCAAAAGATTGAAAATCAGTTTGTCCGTTGTATTTCCTGTTTCTAATAATTTAAAAGTGCATGACTTTCAAATTACTGGCTAGATCGTTCTTGAAACACCATTATATGATGGAAGCGTCCACTTATTACATTTATTATTTATATACTGTCGAAAGCCTAACTTGCAGAGCTGTCTATTTTACTTAGCAAAAGTGCATGTCACGCTTTTCATTTTGTTCTGTGAACCATTCCACCATACAACGTCTAAAGAAGACAGAAATGCTAAATTGTTCAGAGGAAATTTCTATGAAAAGAATCAAAATAAATCAGGCTGAATCATAGTCCATCAATTAACTGGGAATTTAGATATTAGATATATTATAAATACTGTTGACTATTTCATATTTATAGTCAATGTTAAGCGATACACAAAAATTAAAGTTCAAGATATTATTAAAACTGTTGTTTTTATTTTCAGAAAAATACAGAAAAGAAAGTCTCATGTATTTCGAGAAGACTTATCCTGTAAACATGATAACTGTTTTTTTGTTGTTTTTTTTTTGTTTTTTTTTGAGGAATAAAGATTGACTAGAATGTGACATAACTCTTTTTGATATGTCTAGGTTCACATCCTGTTCTATTTCACAAGACTTACAGACAAAGATTCGTGCATTGCCTTGGCAGAAATTCGATAACTGTTTAATTGCCTCTGTCGTAAATCCGAAGAAAATGTTTAAGCGCGGCTGTTAAATTTTCTGTTACAGGTGTTTTGGCGGTATATTAAAATGATCTTAAAATTTCATTCGTGTAATTCGCAAAGAGTTTGGTGTGTTAAGTTTTGAATCATCTGTTGGCGGCGTCATCTTAGGAATTAATTGACATATTGACGACTTTCAACGACACCGCAACGGAAAATAAAACCTGAAAATGTACATAACACACATAAGACTTCGTAAAATCGCATGAGCTTGAAAACTAATGACATGTAGTAGGTAAAAACGAGACAAATTTTCAGAGGGTGAAGCGTTGCAAAATTGTTCCGTGTCAGAGTATCTTCCAGAAATGCCCCGGGTCATAGCGCTTTTGTTTGCAGCACAATCATGTTATCAAAAGAAGAATTCGCTCATCAAATTTGGTGGGACCGCTTAGAAATAGGTGTATTGTAGCCTGAAGATAGTTTGCAAAACATTTAAACCAGTTTAAGTGCTCCATGCCTTAGCACAACATTTTGTGACCATCGAGGTATTAATCCACTGTCAAGTTTTGACAGTGAAGTCATTTTGTCAAGAAACTATAAATACTTACGGTATATTCCCAAACGGATGTATTCTTGTTAGTCCTTTTTTAATTATCGATCATTTATTTTATCATGAATTATAGCAAAAATGTTAATACAACATATGCCTGTCTCACCGTCAGTCCATTGTGTTTCAGAATAGATATTGCTTTCTCGTTGTTCTCCAAAGGCTCCTTACAGTTAAAAAGGTGTTCATAGCCATTTTAGCCATTTTATTTGAAGTGAAATGACGAACGGTTTCTACGCTATTTATATTGTACGCATTATTGGTGAAGCACTAGAAAATAAAAAAAAAAATATATAGCTGAATAAGAAAAAATGTTCTACCGTCCGGATCCGAACTGGCTACTTTCCGGTTACTACGACACCGCCGTTATCCTCTGGGCTATGTAACCGTGCAGACTAAAGGTAAAGAAACATAATGATAACCTAGAACTATATAAGGTAAACACTGGAAAGTAAACACAATATGACGTCACCGTTAGGTATCCCTGGTCGGATAGTAAGCCGTTGCATATTTTGCAAATCGGGCCAAATCAATATCGCTTCTTTACAAGCACGCACCAAGTGCTTGTCTATAACTTTTAAAGAGAATGCTATCATTTTAATTTCATGAAATTCGAGTATTAACAAAGTAACGACCAAATATCTTACCTGAATCGAGATGTTCTGTTTACAAATTTGGCTCCGTACCTTACCTTCTGGTCACGTGGGCTCCCCTACAGTGAACGTGTTAAAGGCCGTTATGCTTTTTTCCAAGATTATACAAAATTGGATGGAAGGAGAGAATTTTGCTTTGATGCGTCGTGCCCTAAAAAATTAAGCTATGGGTCATCCGACTTCAGACAAATTGTTGAGTACTTTGGTGTTCACAAAATTGAGAAAACAAACCTGTCACAACTGTCTGTTTTACCTGTTTGCACTGTAACTGAGTAGACAAAATACCGACAAGTCGCATTTGTGATCCAAGGGCCGATAAAAAATCTTTCTCTTTAAATGTTTAATTGACATAATTGGCATAATTGAAACTGATATTTAAATGTACAATGTATATGAAATACGGTGAAAACAACAACATAAGAAGAAATGGGCATCTCTTTCTTTTTAGACCCGAAATATTCATTGCAATATTTAATTGAATTTCATATGTTGTTCATTTGTGATATTAACACAAAATTAATTACTAGCGAAGTAAAATTACATTAAATAAAACTTACACGAATAAAACATTAAAACACAAATAAACTTAAAGGTCCATTACTAAGGGAAAGTGAGTTGGCAATTTTTTTCATAGCCAGTGCATAGACTTCTGCAAGACACTAAATAATGAAGATTGGCAGGTCAAAATTTACAGAAGGTCTTTGGAACTCAAAGAAATGTATGTGTATTATGTTGAAATTTCAATGAATCGACAGAATGACCCCCCAGGTCTTTTTAACTTTCTTCATACTTCATAGAAAAATAATTGTACATATACTGCGATTTATTTCGAATTACTACATACCAACTTTCATTTTCCAATAAAATGAAATAGTTTCTGTGCTTTTTAAAAGAAATTAAAATGTTCACTTTCCTTAGTATTGGACCTTTAACTGATTAAATCATTACTTTAACCTTTGGATCACAATACCGCATGTTCACGCGGCATAATAATATCGTCTGCATATAATACTACAACAACAACTTCGCGCTGAAGTTAATTTTTCTTCCAAATTAGTGAAAATAAACCGTCCGAGAACGAATCAAATCTTTATTTCACAAAAATGAAATAAATATCAATCAAAAGATAAATTCAATGAGAGTAGGAAAGTACTTGCACCTAAGCTTTCATATCAATGGTTTTATACAAAAAATTGCTTTTAAGAAACGCATGTGTAAGATTTTTACACATTTTATATGGAAAATAGAAGGGAAAAATGACGAAATGATGGCATTAATATCATGTTATGGACGAATCAAAAATAAAGATAAAATTTTATTTAAAAATACCATGTGATGAATCAAATGTTGAACTTTGATACTATTTTTGCACCTAAGGTTTCTTATTTTTAGTAGTTTTGTTATTAAGTAAAATGTGTATATCCCCTTCTTATTTCTATATAGAAAATCTGACCGCTATCGATTATTGGCCGGAGGAATATCCTTCGGTATGATAACATGTTTCATTTTTGACAATCCAGTTTTTTTGTCACTATAATAGGGCCTTTCTCAACGGGGGATTAAATATTGTAGAATCTGGTAAATAAGCGCATTTTCGAATATAAGCGCATATCAAAAGTAAGCGCATACGGCCTTACCGTAATTCTGTATGGGATAATAAGCGCATGTAATGCCCTTACCATAATTTTACCTCGAAAGTAGGCGCATATCCGATATCAAACAACAGATGCAGCAAAAAGACGTAATTAACTGTATTATACCTTAATAATTGTTTACCATAAATACAGGTGACAAATGTTCTTACCTGCTGAATAGCCGAAGGGTGTTAAATTATTTAAACGACTATTATCTGAGAAAAAGATAATTGTTTACGATAATCATGCTTTTTGAATAGAATATTTTTTCAGTAAATGAAAGTAAAAGTTTGAATACCAGAAAAGTTTGCGTTGTTATAGCAGTTTGTCATATTTTTGTAAATCTGTGAAAAAAATATGGATAAAATGCTACAATCTTGGTATTAAAAATGATTGAACTTTCCGGGAGATTGAACATTATTTGCAAATGATGTAGTTCATTATGCTTTCATTATGTATAGATACTGTAGACCTATGCAATAAAAAGATTCCGAAGTAGTTCACTGCGCACGTCATGACCATGTTTAACTTTCGTTTTCTTAACTTAGGAAAACATTGTCCTAATATATCAATAATAGACACACACGGCTTGTCTATAAGCGCATATCAAATATAAGCGCATAGTTTTTACTTAAGTATAAGCGCATATAAAAAAATAGGCGCATAAATGTGTCACTAAAATTATTATAAGCGTATACGATTTTACAGTATATTTACTGCTGTTTCTCTTATTGAAAATAGGGTATGTGCGAGGCTGGCGTGCTTTAAATGCGTTTAAACCCCAGATGTTTCTTTGTACAGGTTTCACATACTATAGGTTTGACTGTTAATTTATATGCAATGATACTAGTATAGCTCAGCCTAATGATTATAAGCAGATTTACAAAATGTATTTGTCTTACTTTTCCTGTTCTCTTCTGCAAATTTCTTGTCCTTCATCATTACCTTACTTTCGTAATCAGCTTCTCCTTCGAAAAACTCATTCAGTACACGTGTGAACTTAAAATACAAAATATAATGTCATCAGTACCAGCATTCGTTTGACGTTTCATGTGATTTTAAATGATTTTTGTTCACATGTTGCCAGGTCCCACTTCAATTCAACAAAGATTGTTTTACCAAAACAGCTTCAGATAATGTTCACTTTTATGAAATTGATAGACGGCTTTCCATCATGAGAGCAGGAATGTCGCCATATGTGACATTAAACTATATCTATTATAGAAGAAAATAAACTTTTGTTAAACCATAATTCGCAATGCTTAACCAACTGAATGCAATGCATCAAGACAGAACAAAGAGCAATGAAATGCTCAATGATATTTTGTAACACCTGGATATGATATGTATTGGCCTCACATAAGGTGCATACTTTTGACGCTCCAGTTTCATAGATATATTAAGAATAAGGAGACAATGCCTTATAAACTACTCGTAGTTGATTTCTTTTTTTATTCCAAGATTTCTTCCTTTAGAACGTGTTGTCGGATGTTTGCACTGTTACATGTCTATGTTTGTTGTGTGCCATAGCATATTGTGTAATCTTTTTTTTTATTGTTAGTTTGTCAAAAATAACATATTTTTGAAAACCGAAGACAAAGTTTATTGATCATTGTGGATAATTTTAACACGACTTGCACTAATTGCTTTATAAAGATATAGCATACAGCCTATAGATCTATATGAATTTTCGATAAAATATGATGAGGTGATGTTTTCTATAGATTCTACATCTAATCTATTACATGTGTGCGAATTATTTCAGAGCCAAACGGTTGTAAAAAACATATCAAACATATAATTAGGATAAAAAGTCATACTGACATGTGCAGGTAAGTAAAATACGAATAAGCTCATTAATAACTCAGCAATGACATCATAAATCTATGACATAAAATATGACTTCATAATGTTGTGACATCATACAAAAGTTGCGCTCGAAACCATGAGTCAAATAACAAAATTCGACTTTTTAGTTAGGCATAATATGTATCTTAAGCCATGTGAGTGATGGTGTATGACACGTATTTTAAGTTCATACGAAACCCGTCTTACAGAGACAATACATCGAAACGCTAATCTGAAATTCTAAGCAAAAGGGGGATAATCCATGAAATATCTGTGTGAGACTTATGCTCACTGTCATAAGATGTTGGTGATGATGAGGAATGACTACAAATCAATCAAGTAAAAACAGATATTATAATAAGTAAAAATGCACCAAAACGTTATTCAAGGTACGTAGGCTGACGCCGACGCCTAGGGGAGTAGTACTTCGTATATTCTAGGTAAAATACATTTTTGTTATGAAATTGTAAAAAAAAGCAATTTCCTTTTATTCCGTGTTATGCTCTTTTATCTGTTTACAATTATTCTTTTCTATCAAATTTTAGTAGATTAAACTATAATGATAATTCGGTACATGTATTATAGCAACGCATTATCTATAATAAGGGGAAGTAAATGTGTCTCTACTATTTCAGATATAAATAAAAAGTATTGGATTATCTCCCATTCTAAACAGCCTCATTTTCTATTTCAGTCAGAACATTTATAGAGATGTGTATTCTTGTATAATTATGCGCCTCAGTGAATGCATAGTGTCCTAGACTTTTGAGTGGCATAATTTATGTATATCAACCAATGTGAACAGAAGTAACCAGAGATTCACAATAAACATGCAAGTACTGCCTTTAGATTTTTGTTTTATGTCTGATTAAGTTGTGCTATAAATATTTTGTGATCTATGAAATGTTGATAACAGTATTTCAGAAAATATGACCAGAGGAAAATACTATATTATTATGTATATTTGGGCTATCACTGATAAAGGTGAACAAGAGACGAAACTAAGAGGAGAGTAACACTTTTGCGTGCATATTTTACAAATCGAAGCCAATGTATGTTACACTTATTTGTTTGTAACTATTTTTAGTCAAACATGAAATACGTTGCTACAAACAAAAGAATCTGTCTTTCAGAGAAACATTGAATTTTCATTCTTTTACTGACAATCAGAAGGCTTCGTTAATGTGGACATTATAAGTTTTATTTTGTAAAAGATTTATTATTATATTAAACCTTAAACGATGTCAGCATGTGAGCGCAGACAAAACAACTGGGAACGGAAACAGTTCGTCTTAAGACGGAATTCGCCCAAGATGAAGTTATTGGGTTCCGTTTCCACACTTTGTTAAAAATAAAATTCAGCATTTTCCTCTTTTATTGCGTATCTTATATTGATGATATTTCTGAAACCAATTTCATGAATCGTGACTTTACGTCCGTCAGACGGATTTTACAAATTGTTCTTTTAAGTCAACAAGTATCGATATCATATTTTTATATAACATTCTCTTTAAAGTTGTGTCAAAATTATGCAGATCATTTTAATATAAACTCAATATTTGATTAACGTTAAAGTAACGTAACTACAAATTTTATGCGAAAAATAATTTCTATTTATTAAAATCTATAAAATAATGAGTGCACTGAAATGTTTAAAATTATTGGTACACATTTGTTGACATAAAACTTTTGCAGGAAATGCTCATAATAATCAAACTTATTTTTCAGAAGGTAGTAAACGGTTGCAACACTTGAAATTCTTCTTGCATTTTTATCAATAGCTAACTTTTCTTTTCACCCGTTTTATCATTTTCAAGTGTCATATATACAATTTATGCTAAAATTTACCAAAACTGTCCTGCTGAGTAGCTTTAAAGTGACGCTGTTGCGACAAATAAGACATTGAGTTTTGAATAAAAAGTTTGCTTCCTTGTCTTGTTTCATGAAAAACCCAAACGAAAGATATTGACAGAAAACTAACTTGGTGTTTAAATGTGTTTTCTTTTTGATGAAAGGAATAAAATTATTTGGTCATCGAGTTTATTTTTTCGTAAAATTACATTACGCTACCACTACCTCCAAATTAAACGACAGCACAATTGAGTATTTCTTTCTGTATCTCCTCTTTTTTGTAATTGATATATGAAAATGAAATGCGACAAAATCGACATCCTACAACCGTTGCGTTGAATTACAAAATTTTAACCCCAACCCAGTAAAACAGAAAATGGCGAAATTAAATAGGTTTTCTATGATCAAGCTCATTTTTAATCCGTTTTACGTAGAATTTAACCCAACGAGTCCATTGTAACTGCGCAATAAAATCATTCAATGTTAAAGTCACGTTGATCAGAGTTAAAATTATTTTTCTCGCAAATTAATCATAAAACAATGTATATGTAGAATCATTATCGATGTTCATGACAGACATACAAAACATTTTTATTTTAACAAGTACATGTACCTGCATAAAATTCAATTAAAGGTCGGTATTATCTATGCGTAAAGAATGGTTTACATAATGAGCTAATTATTTTACGATTTGTAAACACATTTTGGGTCGACATATATGCCATGCATAGTTTATTAGGTAATTTCCTTAAGAAGCGGATTCTAACCGATCAGGCTTCCTAAAGAAATACTGAGGTATACCGCCCTCGGAACTGATGAAACGTAAAACATAAAAAAAGAAAAATATTTTTTTTTTAACATAAGCACATGACGCTGACTTTTAATCGCCAAAGTAAATACATCCGAAAAAATCCTTGTGTAACTATAAACATGTAACCATGTATTAATTTATCCAGTTTATCTAACTTTATTACAAACGCTGATTTCGAATACATGTATAGCACATAATCTGACAAAGCACCGCGGGCAAACTGCATTTATTTGTTGTACAGAAGCTGTTGCTGTGAACAGATTTATTCATTTAACATTTTTTCTAGTTTAAACAACATACTTTGTTAAAAGGTTTTAGCTCTCCAGAGATGTTACACTTGCGTGCAAAGACACAAAATAAAAACATATATCCCAAAGGGAGTGCTTTTTGCTAACAAAAGAAACCTATCAAACATTACAAATATACTCCACAGCAAAAGAAACTATCCAGTTTTATAACTGGGTTATTTCTAATTTAAATTCTTTAATTTATAAATCACTTGTGTTTTCCATATCACATTACACTTGAAGAACTTCACGTGTAAAATCTGAAAAAAAAAATCAATCAACCGTGAATTCAGTAGTCCCACAATAGCCGTTTTGCACGAAATTCACGTGCGCCTGTAATTAACAATTTTCTTTGTGAAATTTTATTGTCGTTGGAAATATTGATAATTGACTAACTCAAAAAACAGCAGAACGTTTAAAAAATATTGTTAGTTGCACCACACGACTGAATCAAATTTAGCGCCAGCGCTCAATTGAAATGTTACAATGCAACTGACGCGCAGAAGATATAGCACATGAAGATCTTCAAGTGTAATTTTGGTATGAAGAAATATGTCAATTTTTTTATTTCAAAATATACAAGTTATACATCTGGATAGTTTCTTTTGCTGTTCACTATATGAGTATAAGCTAGATGCGTAAGTTGTTAAATGTTCCGTAAAACTTAAAAAGAAAAAAAAATGGTTTCGTTTGCATTTTACGGTGTCTC
The DNA here is from genome assembly GCF_021730395.1 of Mercenaria mercenaria. Lineage (NCBI taxonomy): Eukaryota > Metazoa > Mollusca > Bivalvia > Venerida > Veneridae > Mercenaria > Mercenaria mercenaria. Next base: position 65,436 of record NW_026463260.1, read on the forward strand.
GTTAGAGTCAAAGCCGCATAATGTGAGCTCGAAACAAGGTAACTGCGATGTTGAAAATTCGTAGTAACGAAACATATAGTTTCGTGGATCGTTAATGAGGTTCATCAGGATAGTAGATGTAGTTTTTGATAACGTTTATCATGACAACGCCAGAAATGTATTTACCTGGCTGACAGTTTCGATCGATATCACCGCTCTTCCTCAGAACAATGACGACTTCCGGTTACGGACTTGTTCACTGCTGGTCAGGTCAGATTTAACTAATTGTCCGTAAATAGTGCTAAAGGAGTAGGCCCCCTGGCTTCCTTCACTTGCCCAGCTCTCTGGTTGTCCTCCCACTCGATTACATTTGCCCCCTCTCAGTCAATTACATGTTTGGTTCTTGATGTGTGATCGATTATAACTCTATTATATGTTTTCTCTGAGTTCTTTCTTTCTGATCTAGTGTAAACAGCTGGTACGCTTAATGAGTCTTTCTTGTACTCTGATTATCTAGTTCCAAACTTTCTCTACCGGTCCCTCCAACATATACGCTTTCACAATTCTTGCAACTGGTGCTGTATACACACCCACAGATGTTTTCTGGGCTGATTTTTCCTTGGGATATACTAATATATTACTAAGAGTATGGTGGGACACATGGCTGTTCATATGCCGTATTTCTTATATGTTGGAGAGACCGGTAGAAAATTTAGAACTAGATTATCAGAACGCAAGAAAGAGCAACCGTTACATTAGAACAGTAAGAAAAAAACACAGAAAACACAAATAAATTGAACATAATAAGAATGCAATAACCAATCACATCAAGAACCAACCATGTAATTGACTTGGAGGGGGCAAAAGTAATCGATAGGAAGGATAACCAGAGAGTTAGGCAAGTAAAGGAAGCCATCTGATTTTTGGCGAGCAGCAAACCAGTGATGAACAGGGACCAGGGGGCCTACTCCATCAGCAACATTTACGGACAATTAGTTCATTCTGACCTTTCCAGCAGTTAACAAGGCCGTAACCGGAAGTCATCATAGTTCTGAGAAAGATCCGTGATATCGACCGAAACTGGCAGCCAGGTAAAAAAGTCTGGATATGTCGTGATAAACGTTTACATAAATATGCATTTTCGTGGTTCCGACTTTCCACCATCGTAGATTGATGTTTTATCATCGTGATTTATATTGCTTGTAAATGTATTTACGTTTACAAAACAATTTGTTTCTACATTGTAATATATTTTAGCTGTCTTAATATTGTGAAAATATTGACTGAATAAAAAGCTTTTAAAACATTTTCAAAGAAATGATATATATATCTAAAAGTAAAATTAACGCGGAGAGGGGCTTAAATTGTCCACCTGTCATTTTGTTGTTTTAATACAACTGTATAATCAGAATTTTCTTCGTGACGTTCATGTGCAGGGGTGAGTTGGAAAAGAGAGAGTGTGACTGGTTGGGGTGAGGGAAGTATTTTTTACGAGACAGTTGTGGATCTTTAATGACAGTACGTTGCTCCGTGCGTATTGAAATGAGCATTATTTGAATTAATTCCTGATTAATTTTCCTACAACCGATGTAAACTATATACGTGCACCGGAAAATAGCAGTCCACCGGTCCAGAGGATGAAGCTGGAATTAAGTTTAAATTTCAGTAGTAAAAGAGTAGAAAAATCAAATAACGAAAATCGAAACAGCGGAGTGTTAATCCGTCGTGCTGAAGAAATGAATGTGGAAATAAACCGTTTTACTCGCTTATACTGCCTGGCGTAATTGTCATGCTTTGGGGATAAAAGTACGAAAAGACTAATGAACCTAATGAAATAATGATATATATATCACACCATCTTAATACAAAGACATAACGAAAGGTCGGGATATGCATATGCCACTTGAAGTGATAATAACAGAGACAAAAAAACCTGGACGTAACCATAAAGATAAGACGGATGAAACAAAACATTATGTACAGGGCATAAAATAAAATTAAGACGTGGCAGTTTTTCATGCACTTACAAAAAGAAGTACCCCTGATGTGGCTGTAAATACTGTTTCTTTATCTGAGAACTGGGAGCTTGGATTTTAGCAGCACTAACGGGGTGTGGGGAGGGGCGTGTTAAACTGACTTTAAGGTAATATTTGGGCACGGGGAATAAAAATCCCGATGTACATTTATTTTAAGGAAAACATCATGTATTAAAATATCTGAGGGGAATGATTGTAAAAGACCACTGCTATTAAAAGAAATAATCGTAGACATGTTAACTAAAAGTAATGCAAAAATATTTATGGAATAACTGAAATATTCGTTGCGGTCGTATTTAGTTATGCTTAACCTTTTATGAAAAGTGGAACTTGACAGCACGTTCTTTCCGTTCGTTCTATGTTTTGTTTAAACTCGATAAGCAGAGCACCTTCAAATTTGAATGGATGCTACATGAACAATAGTGGCAGCTGATATATCAACTTTCGGAAACTATTGCTTTGACCGATGCTTTTTCTGTTCTTACAAGTCTTTGAAACAAATTTCCCAAAGTATGAAAGAAGTCATTACTGTAGAAAAAAATGTTCTTACATTCTTAAGAAACAATATTGATTTAAATGTTTGGGAAAGATATGAATAAAAGTACAAAAACGAATATATTTTTGGATCAAATTTAATAAAAATTGCAAAATCATTGATATTGAAAAGAACATTGAAAAGTTTCATAACTCGCGGTTTCAGAACATTTTTATCTGTCACGTAGGCGATATTACAGTTGCTATTCTGAAAAATATCATATATGTAAAGTTAAAAATCTTCTGCATGTATTAGTTCAAACTATTTTACATTACAGGCTATGGGTAATATGGTACCCTGTATGAAATTCTGGCTGCGAAATTTGTATACAACGTATATTAGCGATACTAAAGTTTTGAAAACATGGCGGCACAAATTATGCGATAACACTCGTCTAAGCTAATTTCAACTACTAATTTCATTTAGGTGATAACTTACTTCATATTCGTCAATTCCTTGCATCTTTAAATTGTATGTATTTTTTACTTTTCCAATGTCACACTTGTATTCTTCGTATCCTCCGGCTGCAAAGTAAATCTCTTTGGCCTTTTTCTCTCCAACAACATCGCCGAATATCTTTTTAAGTTGCGTGAGGCAATAGTTTCTTACTAATTCGCAGTTCTGTTTCTTAGTCAGATTCCATATGTTTTCCATTTTTACCTATTAAAAATATGAAAACTTGCAATTTCAATACATGTCTAAATCTAAATAGTCGTGAGCAAGGGAGTCTAGGTTATCAAATTTCTTTTTAACTGAAGCAATAAACATCATAAAACAACCGACAAATTCAGATGACAGTTGGCAATTTTTTCTCTTTGTTACTTTTTTGTCAATGCGAAAGAAGAACAAATGCAGTTCTTTTAAAAGACCAAACTGAAAGTTCTACCATCTTATGATATCTGGTACGAATATCAAAATCTTACTAACAAGTGCTTCCTTTTCAAACTGCTCCGACTCAAACAATGCCTCTGATCGAAAATGTGCCAACGACGCATTTTGAATGTCCCCGTATATCTTATCGAATTCGTGAATATGAAGCACAGGTAACTCTATGTCCTGTACCCTAACCGAGAAGTCTTTGACTGCTTCTATTGCCATTCGTTCATTTTCAATTTTTGCAACAGTCTGAAAGGCGTCATCTACGTCCGGTACAGCACCATTACTAATTGCCTTTATATATGACGTTGCAAGCGTGACAAACACTGAAATACAATGCAAACATGTGTAAATATTACAAAAATGTGTTTTAATACAATATATGTGTATATGGCATCAAATTCTGAGAACCAGATATAAGTAACTAGGTTTCAGTGATTAAATATTCAACTAAGATAAGAAACAGAGACTGTTAAAAGTGAATCTGTAAATAAAATGAACATGGAATGTCTGGATAGTAGGAATATTTGATAATCTCTTACTTTTACCCCTCACGGGTTTGCTACTAAGCAACACTTTAGGTTTGCAATTGTAAACATAGCTGAGAAATTGTTCTGTTTCTTTAAGAAAGTCGTCAAATAATTCGTCTGCTTTGGCTGTCTCCAGTCTCTTCATATCACTTTTATATCCAGGCCTGTCAAAAGTAAAACACTTCCGCTTTGGAAAATACTTTCTGATACATTCTCTTGGTCGATTGTACTTTTCAACATCCTTTTTACCATTGGGAGGCATGGGTTTTAGCTGTAAACAGTCCTCAAGGTACTCGTCAGCTGTCAACACTTGACCATCTTTCTCTGAATCTAAAATGAAATCTCGCAAACAGAGCACAAATGTTGGCAAGATTAAGTCAAACTTTTCATCGGCATTCTCTTCACAAGCAAAGATTATGTTTTTCGACATTTCTGTTATGAACCTGATAACTCGTTAAGAAATCAAAGGCACATGATATATCTAAACTATTCTTGCAAACATACATACGTCTTGACTGTTTTTCAAAGTGATTGGCCCTTCCAAAGTTGTATGGTTGATTTGCAGGATTTTTTTAGTTAAAAGGCATTATCTAGATTTGCATATCATCACTGTTTGTCAACTGTTCATGCGACTTTTTGTTGGCATTATTAAAACAAGCATGCAGTCTACATTATCAAAGTGAAACCAATTCCTATTGCTATAATCTATTCATTGATCAATCTAAGTTGATGCATCCAAAACTAAACGAATTTTCAACTTGGACATCTGATTTTATTTTATTTGCGTTTTTTTTCGGATGGTAATATGATTAATTTCCTTATGTAAACTATTTTCTTGAAAAAGATTACATTAATTGTGAATATATCTACATTCTAATCAAATTAGTCGCAACATTTCTATTCAGGCACCAACATAATGGTGGAAGACAAATATGTAGAAGGAAATGAATCATTTGCACTTTTTATTTTTGATTCATATAAATAAATCACGAGCTGCAACTTGTAACGCAGCTGGTAATAACTGGTCGACTTCGGTCCCCGAAATAATAACTCGGTCCTTTTGATGTTAGATATTCGTGGCCGCGAGATTCTAACTCGTTCCTACAACAGACTAAAACATCCATCCCCGCATACTTTTTCTTGCTACCACATAACGAGATGTAACTTGTTGCATTCATATGGTCATAATTAAACGAATTCGGCCAGAATGTAGTTATGCTTAGAGCTCTTTAAGATTTGATTTTAATTTTTATAAATTAAGACAATTATTCGTTTATTCATATCATATTTAGTAATGTCGATCTATTGTGCAAGAGATTTGTAAAAATTGCCATTCTGCAGCATACATGTGGCCGGCTGATAAATAAAAAATGTTTAGACATCGGACGACACAAACGAAATGCACTTACTTGTTTTGTGTTAAATCTATCAGCAATAGTAATATGACACTGTCTATAAGCGAATAATTGCAGAAGTAATTATTGTTAAGTTTTGTTTTTAATTGTTTCAACAAAAAGCAAAGATCTAAAGCTGTGAATGAGGGCGTGGAAGAGTGAGTTATTAAGTCGTACGAATGAGATATTTTGTTGTATCATCGGTAAAATTGTCTGGTAGAAATCGAGATTATATATCTTAGACTAATGAAAACGTTATAATGCCAATAATTCCACTTATATATCTGAAGGGGTGAGTTGAAAACTACATGTTATTCCGTTGTCACAAAAATAAATCATCTGTCCACTTGACTGTATTTGAACGTCCAAACTTGAAACATAATACTGCAATCAGAAAAGGATACGTTAGTTTTTCGATGGCATCCTGATTAAAAGCTGACATCATGTTGTAAACCAGCACGTTGCACAATAATGCCGCAATTGTAAATATCTTGGTGTCATGGTCTGCATCTCCCTGAAAGAAGCATTAATGCGGAAAGAACTGTGTTGATAAGTATTCCAATAGAGTATTACACAAACATGAAAATAATAGATTTTCAAGCCTTGTTTAGAACTAAGTAGATGAATAAGCTTATACCAAACATAATACACATACACAAACTTACTGAACGACATCTTATACCATTGCCGTTTGTGTTTATAGCATGCTGTATAGGTAAATTTACCAAGACTTTGATTTGTCTAAATGAATCTTATAAGGATGTCAAATAAATACAATGAAATACCGTCAAAATAATAAATTCACAGAAAGCGTTGTGTGCGGTCGTGTAACTGGTATATACATAACCAGGTCTTACTTAATTTTAAAGGAAACTCTTCAATACGATTAGATGAATTGTCAAGATATAAAACTATGACCGACAGATTAGCCACCCGTTGTATAATGTTGTGGCAGATATCTCCCTATCAAGCTTTGGTTCATGTTATACGAACTATACATTTTTTGTATAAAAAGTAAAACCTGGAATGATGAAAAACGTAATGATTTACTTCAATATTTAGCTGTTCATGATTTAAAAATTAGGCAGTAAATCGTTGAATTTTGAATCTTGATTGGAAGATTATTCTTTTAAACATCGAAATACATACCGATATAGAATGTACATCATTGATAAATGCATAGAATATATTGGAAATACCTTTGCAATATCACCAAGGCCTTCGGTATCTAGCAGTAACAACACGTGATTATCAGTTTTTGGATGAATCCTGCACCAGGCCCATATCCCTTTCGTTTTTGATTCGGATGTGTTTCCAAGAGGGAATCCTATACAATGGTACAGTATATATTGATTTTTCTTATAAAAAATCATTGCACATATTGAAACGTAAATGTCTGCTAAGGCAATTAAGATACATTTTCAGGTAAAAGTTTAACTAACATTCAGATAATAGAATCTACAATGTATAAGAAGATCCTTTGGAGAACACAGAAAGCAACCAAACAAAATAATAGCTGACTGGTTTGATTGAGTCTCTCCATGAGAGACAGCGGAAAGTGCAACACTCCTCACGCCCCTAGCACCAGCTTAAGCGGAACTCTATTACAAAGACATTGAATGGACTCCCGGATCCCAAAGGACCAGAAAATATAACAACACTGAATCCAAGTACGGGGAAAACTTTTTCAACCGCCACACGGTTCATACAGATAGCTAATGTGATAATTAGCAATAAACTTGAAATATAGGTACCCGATGTTTGTCCGGCTAAGCAGTTCATAAGATAAGATTTTCCAGTCCGGTACAGGCCCGCAACTGCAACTATTACCATAGGCAAATCTATTTGTTCAATTTCCTTCAAAGGCTTCTCTTTAAGTTGTAATGTTTTATTGTCGTCGTCTGAAGTGCTTATCAAACACATTGGCTTTTGAAATATGCCTAACCTTGAAAAGATAGAGACACAAACATTTTGTTTAATAGATATAGAAACGCTCTGCATACATTTGCATACATTCTTTTTCTTAAGATCAACTGATATAAACCGTATGAATGTAAGTCGTTTCTGGCACAACTGAAAAGTGCTTTTAAGACATTGTTAGAAAATCAAACATTATTG
>NW_026463261.1:0-65342 GCF_021730395.1 Mercenaria mercenaria
GATCTTCACCAGACTTGGTGACAGCTTGACATAATGTCATCTTGGCCAAGTTTGATGACCAACCAAATAGCCTCAGGCACCCTTGAATAAAGCTAATTTCAAATACGGGCGTATTTTGTGACAGTCTGCCACTCTTGTTGAAAGCATAGAATACAAAAATAAATTGAGACCCAATCGATTCTTTAGAGTTAATTATACGGACTTGGTCATTGATTTCCATGAAATTCAGTAAAGCACACATGCCATTAGACTTGCTACCGTCCCTGTGTTTGTTCTTATTTACATATATATGTTTATTTATTAAGAGGGAAGTAACTCCAGCAGGTTGTTTCTACATTGACATTTTTATTGCCCCTGGCTCCGAACATAGGTTTATAGAGGCTTAAGATTTTCTTATTTTGCTTGCAGTTTTTATATAAAAAAATAACCAGGGAGCCAGGCTAACATGCCATCCTCGGCGAAGATCTAGTGTTTAAAGCGGAATTTGCTCTTGCTGACCTGCTAACCAGTAACTGGGTTTTAATTCATAAATAAAGAATGCATGTGCATGAATATACGGATGTAACCTTCAAATTATGGCCCATAAGCTGATGTCTTATAGTAATCATTGATTACGTTTAAAATGATTTCCTTTCATGTTTAATCTGCTTTGAATACACGAGACTGCAAAAATATTTGGGAAATTCTGTTTCACACATTAGTACAGTCTTTGCAGAATATAATTTCCATAAATTTTCGGCTGGTTTATATCGCGATGTATGGCTCTGAGCATTATGTCTCTTGGAAACAACCTTTACCTTTAAATCTATATTACAAATGTATTTAAAGGTGTCTGTGTTCAATAGTTACGGTCACTGATTTGGAGGTAGGGGACTAATATTTTAAGTTTATTGGATGATTTTGCTATATTGTTGGTCAAAGTTCACGGAAAATAAGCCTTAATAGTATGTTGGATAGGTGTCAGTAGTTTTTCTTTGGATTAATATCCTGAGGTTAAAAGTCAAGGTCACAATAGTTTTTGCTCCGTCCGGCCATCACACTTCAATAACCGGAGAACCATTTTACTTGGAAACTTTAAAACTAATCATAGGGGATAGGGCTTTCGGAGTAGACGGACCTTACTGTTGTTGTTTTTTTTTGTCATTCGATAAAAGGTCAAGGTCACAGGGACGTGAACATTGAAGCGTTTCAGATCAATAACTTTCAAAGAACCGCAGGATCCAGAACATCTGAGAACGTTGAAACTTCATTGGATGATTGGACATGCACAAGTTTTAGGGTCATTTGATCAAAAGTCAAGGTCGCAGGGGTCTTCGGGCTTCGTTTTCGATCAATAATTTTAAGAACCATTTGAAACAGGACCTTTCAATCTTCATAGTTTAATTTGATTTTGTTGGGTTCAACTTTGCATAGACAATACATATAAGTCATATGGCAACTTTCCAGCTTTGATAGATTTGATTTTATTTGGTTTGACAGCGCATCAATTTTCCAACTGGTGGTAGATAAAGACCCTCGGGTGTCCTGCCTTGCATTATTTCATCACGGATGGACACCTAGGTAGAACTACCGACCTTCCATATGCCCACTTGATGGCGTCCTCACATGGAGAATTCAACACCTACAGTGAGGCTCGAACCCACAACGGAGAGGGGCAAGTGATTTGAAATCCTTAACTACTCGACAATGGAGCCCCCTTCATAATTTGATTTGCCTTACAGACGTAGAAGACTCGGGGGTTTTGGGACACTGAATCAAAGGTCAAGGTCACAGGGGCCTGAAAATGAAACACCGTTTCCGATAAATAATTTGATAAGCACTCTACCCAAAATGTTGAAACTTAGATGAACCTCGAGGTCACAGGGACCTGAACATGGAAAATCGTTTCAGATTGATAACCTGAGAACCAATTTAATTGACCCAGAATGTTGAAAATTTTATTGAAAATTTGGATATGCAGAGATGACCCTTCTGTTTTAGGGATTCCTTTATTACAGGTCAAAGTCACGGGCAAGAACAAAAGAAACCGTTTGCAATCCATAACTTGAAAGCAACTTTATCAAAAATGTTGAAACTTCATTTGATGATTGGCAATGCAGGGTAATAGTATCTGGCATGTGTTTACGAATCGGATAGAAATATCCGTCCCGAGGGCACCTGTCCATAATGGGCGGTAATGAGGTTTGTCTTTTTAGCTCACCTGAGCCAAAGGCTCAGAGTGAGCTATTGTGATCGCTCACCGTCCGTCCGTCCACACTTTCCTTTAAACAACATCTCCTAAACCATTAGGCCAATTTTGATGAAACTTCACAGGGATGATCCTTGGATGGTCTTCTTTAAAATTGTTCAAAGAATTGAATTTCGTACAGACGTGGTTGCCATGGCAACCGAAAGGAAAAACTTTAAAAACCTTGTCCAAAACCGCAAGGCCTACGGCTTTGATATTTATTATGTAGCATCACCTAGTGGGTTTCTACCAAGATTGTTCAAATTATCTCCCTAGGATCAAATATGGCCCCGCCCTAGGGATCACATGGTTTATGTAGACTTATATAGGGAAAATCTTTGAAAATCTTCTTGTCCAAAACCATAAGGCCTAGGGTTTTGTTATTGGTTTGTAGCATTGCCTTGTGGTCCTCTACCAAGACTGTTCAAATTATTCCCCTTGGGTGAAAAGAGGCCCTGCCACGGGGTTCCCTAGTTTTACATAGACATATATAGGAGAAAACTTTAAAAAAATTCTTGCTAGAAACTGCAAGGCCGATGCTTTTGATATTTGATATGTTGCATTTCCTAGTGAGCTACTACCAAAATTGTTCAAATTATGCCTCTGGGGTGAAAAAAGCCCTGCCCTGGGGGTCCCAACTTTTACATAAACTTGAATAGGAAAAAAACTTAAAAATCTTCTTGTCTGAAAGTTGAAGGCCTATGCCTTTGCTATTTTGTATCATTGCCTAGTTGATTTCTAACAAGTTTGTTCGAATTATGCCCCTGGGGTGAAAAGAGGCCCGGCCCAAGGGGTCACTTGATATATGAGTTATATAAAAAAATTCTTCAAAATTTATCAAATCATATTTCCTAGACTGTTCATTTATAATTACATGATGACCCCAAGTGATACGGGTCACCCGACTGTGACGTTGACCTACTAACCTACTTTCTTGTTTTTTTAAGATACAGCCTTGAAATTTGTATGACATGCATAGTTTTGCACACCGATCTGAAAACTGACTTTCAATGACCTACTGACCTTCTTTCTTGTTTTTAGCTCACCTGAGCATAAAGTGCTCAAGGTGAGCTTTTGTGATCCGTCAGTCCGTCCGTCCGTCGTCGTCAACAATTTGACTGTTAACACTCTAGAGGTCACAATTTTGGCCCAATCTTAATGAAACTTGGTCAGAATGTTACCTTAAATAACATCTTGGACGAGTTTGATATTGGGTCATCCGGGGTCAAAAACCAGGTCACCATGTCAAATCAAAGGAAAAGCTTGTAAGCACTCTAGATGTCATCTGGGGTCAAAAACTAGGTCACTAGGTTACCAGGTCAAATCAAAGGAAAAACTTGTTAACACTGTATAGGCCACATTTATGACTGCATCTTCACGAAACTTGGTCAGAATGTTAATCTTGATGATCTCAAGGTCCAGTTTGAATCTGGGTCATGTAGGGTTAAAAACTAGGTCACCAGGTCAAATCAAAGAAAAAGCTAGTTAACACCCTAGAGGCCACATTTATGACCATATCTTAATGAAACTTGGTCAGAATGTTAATCTTGATGATGTATAGTTCACATCTGGGTCAGATGGGGCCAAAAACTAGGGAGGTCACAATTTTGGCCCAACCGTAATGAAACTTCTTGGTCAGAATGTTACCCTCAATAAAATCTTGGACGAGTTTGATATTGGGTCATCTGGGGTCAAAAACTAGGGGTCAAATCAGAGAAAAAGCTTGTTAACACTGTAGAGGCCACATTTATGACGGTATCGTCATGAAACTTGGTCAGAATTTTAATCTGGATAATTTCAAGGTCTAGTTTGAATATGGATCATGAAGGGTAAAAAATTAGGTCACCAGGTCAAATCAAAGAAAAAGCTAGTTAACACTCTAGCGGCCACATTTATGACCATATCTTAATGAAATTTGGTTATAATGTTGATCTTTCATGATTCCTAGGTCAGGTGAGCGATACAGGGCCTTCATGGCCCTCTTGTTTAAGACACAGCTTTGAATGGATGACATGTACAGTTTTGCACATTAATTTTAGAACTGACTTCCAGTGACCATGAATATGACCTACTGACCTATTTTCTTGGTTTTGAAGCTTTAGCAAAGAAATTTGTTCAAGCATGCAACTTAACTCAGCTGAGCGATATATGTGCCATCATGGCCTTTTGTTTAATTTCCGATGTGTTCTGTTCTGTGAAAATTTTTGCAAAAAAAATATCAGCGAAGCGTTGATAGTTTCATTTAGTAGGTATGTATATTCAGTTTTAGCATATTTTATTGGTTACATATAAGTAGTATTAGAATTACCGAAGCGAGCGTTTTTAACCCCCCCTGGCCCCTTGTCCCTATTCTATAAGTGCACTTTAACCTTACCCTAAACTTAAAATACTAACTTGGTACCCTTGATACCCTGAAAATCTTTTAAATCTTTAGTTAAACCGAATGAAAACCTTTGGTTTAACCAAAAAAAGATTTAGTCCTCGGTCCAAACTGACCAATACCGACCAATTTAAAATCCACAGGTTTTAAACCCAATTAAAAACCAACTAAAAAGTTTTAAATACATATGATATAGATGAGTTTACAGAATAAAATATATTGTTTGAAAGAAAGAAGATTTACTGATAATATAAATCCTCATTATGTTACAACAAAAAACGGGAGAAAAATGATAAGGGCTACTTGTTCATCTTGTGGAAAAATGAAATCAAAGTTTGTTAAAAGTACAGGGGGTAATTTAGATATTCACAAAACAATGTTACCTTTATTACCTAAGAAAGGTTTAACACTTCCAGGATATAATTATTGTGGGCCAGGAAATCCCCTAGATAATGGACCCCCTGTCAATGAACTGGATGCAGTATGTATGAATCATGATTATTGTTATGATAGTGGTGTAAAAAAAGGGTACATGTGATAAGCAAATGCTTTCCAATTTAAATAAAACTAAATCAAAAACATTTGGAGAAAAGATTGCAAAACATTTAGTTGTAAAACCAGCTATCAAAACGAAATACACACTTGGTCTCGGACAAAAACAAAAGTCAAAAAACGGGAAAAAGGGGGTAGAGTATACCCCGGAATCACTACACCAAGCTACCGCTGGAGCGATGAATTAGCAGAAGAATTACACAAACCAATTAAAAGGAAATTTAGGAAACGAAGAGTGAAGTTAAGGGATTTTGATATACTTGGCAGTTTGATTTAGTTGACATGCAAGTTTTTTCAAAATTTAATAAAGGGGGTAAAGTACTTGTTAACCTTTTATTGATATTTTTAGAAAAATTTGTTTGGGGTTTTTTTTCCTTTTAAAGAATAAAATGGAGAATTTTTTCTAAAGCATTTGAAAAAAAAAATTTCTGAAATAGAATTCGGGACGAAAGCCCCCGAAGACGCAAGGATTCCAAAAATTTTAAGGGGGTGGATGAAGGAAAAAAATTTTTTAAAATTTAAAAAGTTTGAATCTTTTTTAAAAAAAAAATAAAATTAATATGTATCATACTTTAATGAAGGAAAAGGCCCGAAAGTAATAGAAAGTTTTTAAATAGAATTTTAAAAAAGGAATAATTTTGGAAATATTTTACAGCAAAAAATACTTTTATTTAAATTTAGTTTAATTTGCAGGTTTTGGGTTTGATAAATATAACAAAAAAAAACATTCTAGAAATAAAAAATGCCCACCAACCGAAGCTAAAAAAATTTAAATAAAGGTTCTGTTTATTTTAAATTTTTGGGGGGTGTTTTAAAGAAAACCAAAGATTTAAAGAAAAATTTTAAAAATTTGGGTAAATCGGTTCCCCTTAAAGGGAAAAATTAAAAAAGGATTTTAAAAAAGGGATATACACCAAACGGGACGGGGAAAAATTTTTATAATTTATAAAATTAATAATAAAAAATTTCCAAAAAACATCCACTATTAAAGTTTTAAATTTATGAAAAAAATTAAAGGGTTTCCCTTTTATGAACAAAAACTTTTCCCTACTACACAAGAAGTTTTTGAAAAAAAAAGGGTTTTTAACCCGAGACTATAAAAAAAACAAGCTTTTATAAAAGGGAAAGGGGTTTTAGCAAAAAATTTTTAATATTTGGGGTTTCCTTTTAAAGCGATCTTGAAAAAAATTTAATTTGAAAAAAAAAAGTTTAATTATAAATGAAAATTTAAAAATCTTTTTTTCAAATTAAAAAGGGAATAAAACAATAGATTTTTTAAATTTATTCACTTAACTAAACTGCTGCTGCTTACAAAAAAAATTTATTTTTTTTGGGGGAGAGAAAGGGACGGGGTTTTTATATTACAGCAGGTGTTTTTTTTTTTTGTTCAGCGCTTTTGCACTTTTTCCCATTTTTCCCAATATTTGAGCATTTGGCGGGGGCTGTTCCATCAGAAATTTAAACCTTTTTTAACTAACAGACAAAAACTTGACGACAAAATTTATTTTAAAATCACTTTCTTTCCAAATAAAACAACTTATAACAAAAGCCGGGAGCTTTTTTCCCGGTTCTTGATCCGGGAAAAAAGAAAATAAAGAAGAAGAGAAAAAGGTTATTCAGGATTTTTTTTTACAATTACTTTAAAAATGCAAAAGAAAAAAAATTCAACACCTCTTGAAAGGGTTTATAAAGGAAATTTAAATTAAAACGGATATAAAAGTAAAAAAAAAAAAAAGGTTGTTTTAATTTTAATTTAAAGTTTTTTTCTATAAGTATTTTTATAAATGAGAAAAATTATATCATTTTAAAGGGAAAATATTGCTCGGGAAAAAGTACTTTTTTTGATATTATTAAAGAATATAACCCAAATTTTTAAAAAATTTTCCAAAACCCAATTCACGAAGGGAAAAAAATGTTATGGACAGGGTTTACACCCTTGGGGAAGAAAAAACCCTCTGACTTTAATTATAATTCATAAAACCCTTTTTTAAAAATTTCCCTCCCTTCAAAAACCCTTCCCAAATTTTTTTTCCCTTTTTCAGTAACAACTTTAAACAGTAAAATAAAAATTTTTAACTTCTGCCAAACAGTTTGATGGTGTTTCTGTTTAAAACGTTTTTAAATTTAACTAACGAAAACGTTTTTTTAAAAAACAACATCACGAAAATGGTGTTATAAAGGGACCCCGATGGGCAGTATACAATCTTTTCTTAATTTGTTTCCTATTATAAAACCTTATGGGAAAAACCCAATTGAGGGATTTTTTTTAAGGGTTAAAACCGACCCAGAAAATTTTTTAAAAAAGATTTTCAAAAAAAAACAGAACGGAAGAAAACAAAGTGGTTTATTTTATTTAAAAAAACTACAAAAAATTACACGAAGAAGGTTACACAAAAAGTTTCAAGAATTTTTAAAATTTTTTAACCCAGTTGATAAAATTTAAAAAAAAAATGATTTTTAAAATCTTTTGTATAGATAAATATAAACAAATTTCTCAAATAAAATTTTAATTTCATTCGGTGCTTTTTTAAAAAGATTTTTTTCTAAAAAGTTATTATAATAGAGGTTAATAGAAAGGTAGAAGAATGTTTATGTAAAAAATTACTAGCATTTTAAGGAAAATAATGAATCCAGACAAAAATTCATATAAGAAAGTTCTTAAAAAAAAATGTTATTAAATATGGGTTAAACAAATAGTTACGATGAATAAAAAAACCAAACGTAAATTGAAAAATTTTCCCAAAATGTTATAGATCCTTATCTTTTAAAAAAAAATTTATTTGAAGGGGAACTGGGGTTGTCTATTAACTGAAGAAAAAAAGGGCTAAAAGATTATTATTTTTCCCAGACCAAATAATTTCGAAACAATCCAAAAAAAAATTTTTGAAACCCTGTGTTTTAAAATTTGAAGAAAAATTTTATATGAAGCACTTACAAAGATCTAAAAATTTGGTATTAATGGGGTTAATAAAAATGTTTTTGTAAAGGGGACAAACCGGTAAAATGTGGAAATCAAAAGAAAATGGAAAAAGATAAAAAATTTTTAAATATTTTTTTTCTTTTTAAAGATAATTTAAAATTTGATTTTTTTTTTTTTTTTTTAATTTTTTTTTAATTATTTTTTAATCCTTTTTTGCTTGAAGTTTTTTTTTCAAAATTTTAAAATTTAATAGAGGGAAAATTGAGAGATTAAAAAAACCAATTTTAAAAGGGAAATTTGAAAGTTAAAATTTACATATAGACAAGACCAAAAGAATCAATTATTTTTTAACTAAAAAACGACTTTTAGGGAAAATATTTAAAAATCTAATTTTTAAAATTTTAAAAAAGGTTTATAAAAAAAAACGTTTTTTTTTAAAAAATAATTTTTGCAAAGGGGATAAAACTGAACAATAATAAATCAGCTTATTTTCAATCAAGGGTTTTTGAAATTATTTTAAAAAAAAACGAAATAAAAAAAAACTTTACATCAAGCTTTTGGGGTTGAATTAAAAAAAGAATTTGGGAAAGGGGTTTCTGAAGGAAGTGGCTGGAGAAGAAATCAGTTGATGCTCATTTTTATAAATAGATTTTAAGTATAAAACCATTGGCTGCTTTTAAGTTAATTTTGAAATTCCCAAAACCAAATTTCAAAAAAAATGAAAGGGGTTAAAAAATATAAAGAAAGTGATAAGGGAAAGTTTTAAAAATGGTGTCATTTAGCTTACAAATTTCCCGTTGAAAAAAGGGCCCCCCAAAAAATTTTAAAATATAAAAAAATTAAACGTCTTGATTAAACTGGAAAATTAAAATTTTCCCGGGTTTCATTAAATTTAAAAAACCTAAAAAGAAGTTTTAAAAAGAAATAAACATTTAATAATTTGGAAAATGAAGAAAAAAGGAAAAAATCCCTTTTTACATATCAAAAAAATCCAAAACAAAACATTTTACATGTTGCTAATTAAATAAAGATAAAAAAAAATGGGAAAAAAAATTTATATGTTTAAGAGGGGTTTTTAAAACCCCGTATCCCAAAATTAGGTTTTTGGAAAAAAAGACTTTAATAGATTAATGACTAACAAAAACCCCAAAAACCAAAATAGAAAATATTTTTTTAAAGTTTTCTTACAACCCTTTTACTCAAGAAAGAATATTAAATGAACAATTCCCAAAAATTTAGTATTAAAGGGGATCCAAGGTGTAAAAAGCCCAAAAAAAGGGGAAATAAAGACCCAATTTTAAAAAATTATCATAAAGGGTTTTGCGTACCTTTTTTAATTTTTGATTTTGAATTTAAAACTTTAAAAAAGTTTTAACTGTTTACCCTCAACGGAAATTTTTATTTACTGGCCCAAAAACAAAGTCTTCGGAAAAATTAAAACTTTACCATATCAAAATCTTTCGATTGTGGTTACGGCTATAAAGTTGTTTTTTTGTTTTTGCGAAAATATACTAAACCAACCCGGGTTTTAGAGGCCCTAAAAGCAGCTTTAAGTTTATTGAAAAAAAAAGCTTGAGGGAAAGGAAAATTTTTAAAGAAATATTTGTTTTTAACTTTTTAAAAAAAACTAAAAGTTTTCCCCCAAAAAAGATGAAAAATGAATTTTTTAAAAAACAAAATTTTGTCATATTGTGAAAAAAAAATATATAGAAGATTCAATCAAGTAAGAGCTTTTTATTTTTAACAGGAAATTCAGGGAAGTGCTCATTTAAATTTTAAAATTTTTTTTTAAAAAATTTAAAACTTTTAAAAATTTCCTTTTTTTTTTCATAATTTTTAAAAGGGGTTTGACGGGCATTTTTATTATGCAAAAAATAGGGAAATTTAAAAAAAGAAATTAATTTATTCCTTTAAAAATATGGAAAGAATATGGCATTTTAAAATTTTTTGACTTGTCTTATTTATTTCCCTTCCAATTTATGTCTCAATATTTTGGGTAACCTAGTAAAAATAATTTTCCCGAAAATTTTAAAAACCCCTCAAAATGAAATTTTTTAAAAAATAGAATTATTTTAAAAAACAAAATTTTTTTATCCATATGATTACATGGATTCATTTAAAAAAATTTTAAGAAAAAAGAATTTTCCTTCTAAAAAAGGGGTTTTTTTCCCAAATTTTTAAAAAAAAAATATTTTTTGGAAAAATAAAACGAAAATGCTAAAAAAAATCTTTGGAAAAAAATTTTTAAAATTTAAAAAAAAGGGGAATTTCGATCTATATTTAAAAACTGAAGTATTACTTTTAGCTGCTATAGTTTTGGGAAAATTTTTTGAAAATAGGGTTTTGGGGAAATACCCACAAAAAAGTCCTTGTCATTATTTTAGTTTTGGGCCTGGTTTTTGCTTTGGGGTTTCAATGTTTAAAAAAAAACTGGGAAATTTAAATTGATTTTTAAAAACGATCTTGTTAAAGTAACTTTTTATTGAAAAGGGGGGGGAGAGGAGGAATAAGTTATATTTCAAACCCGGGGGGTATTTAAAATAAAACAAAAAAATAAATAATGAAAAAAAAATTTTAATTCAAAAAAGAAAGCAAATACCCTTATTACCTTTACGCCCCAAAAATTTTTTTACGGTTGGGCTATGTGTCAAAATTTTCCCTCTGGAAACTTTAAAATTTTTTTCCGAAAAAAAATTTAAGAAATTTTAAATTTCAAAAGGTTTAAAAAACTTTATGTTGAATTTGATCTTGAATATCCAAAAGAATTACATAAAACCCCCAAAAGGGTTATCCTTTAGCCCCCTGAAAAAATTATTATTCCAGATCAATTTTCTTTCAGATTATAGTAAAAAAATTAAAACAAATTTAAAAAGGTAAAAAATAATTTAAAAAAATTAGTTCCAATTTAATGAAAAAACAAAATTAAGTAGTTTTTATAAAAATCTTGAACTATATACACAAATTTGGGTTAAAAGTAAAAAAAAAAATTTAACTTTTGGGCGAAAGTTCTTGGGGTTTAAAAAAAATATTGATTTTTAAAACTCAAAAAAAATCTAAAGCAAAAAAAAATTTATTTGAAAAGGACTTTTTTTAATTTAATGAAAAATTCTGTATTCGGTAAGACGATGGGGAATTTACGTAAAGGGTTTTATTAAATTTTTAAAACATGATGAAAAAATTTTTTTTTAAAATTTCATAGCCAAACCTTCATTTGTTTTTTTTAACGATGTTTAACTTAACCTTTTGGGGGTTTTATAGAAAAAAAAAAGTTTTTTAAAATTTAAAAAGACCCTTTTTAGTTTGGGGTTTTTCATTCTAGATTTTTCAAAATATTTAATGTTGATTTTTATTATAATTTTTAAATTTAAGGAAAAATACAGGGTAATTGGAAAAATTTTTTTTTTACTGACAAGTTCATTATGTTTAAATTTAAAAACCCAAAAATCATATGAGGATTTTTTTTAAGGGCAAAGATTTATTTGATAATAGTTTTTAAAGTTTTAAAAACCCCAAAAATTTTTTTTTTGTTTAAAAATTAAAAAAATAATGGGAAAAATTTAAAAAGAAGAATGCCGGATTCCCATTGTTTAATTTTTCCCAAAAAAGAAGTAAAAGTATTCTTATTTATTAGAAAAAAGAAGTTAATGTTAAAAAAAGGGAAAGGAATTAAAAAAATTGTTGTTAAGAAACAATTTAATTTATTTAAAAATTTTCAAAGATACTTTTTTTAATTCAACCCAATAATCCCCACCTTTTAAAAATTTTTTCGTTCTGGGTAAACACAATCTTTCCCGTTTATGTTATAAAAAAACATCTTTTCATTTTTATGCTTTTAAAAAATATAATTTTTGATAATGGTAAATTTATACATTTTGCTTATTTTTAAATTTAAATTAAAGGTTTTTTTTTAAATTATAGAAAAATAAATTGTTTAACGGTTTTTCATTAAATTTTAAAGAATTTTTTATAAATAACATCTTTATTTTAAAATTTTTTTTTCATTAAATTTAAAAGAAATAGATTTCCCTTTTTTTTAATTTTTTTCATGAAACTTTGAAGAATTTCGTTTTCTTTATTTTTTAAATTTTTAATTTTAGCTTTTTCCCCCATCTAAATTTTTTGGGGTTTACAAGAATAATTTAAAATGCAATTAAAATTAATTCTTTCATTATTACCATTTTGAACTAAACCGGACTAGCATTTACAGTTTTCCATTGAAATAATCCACTATGGGTTATCTTGGGTATAACATGTTAAAAACAATGGGGGTTTTTCCCTTATTTTTTTGTTTTTCTTTTTATTTACTTTTTCTTTTATATTATTGAATATTCCCATTATTTTAATTTTTCCCAGTTAAATAAATGCCCCTTATTGGTTAAAATAATTTATAATATTTGTTCATTTACTTTTTGATTATGAATTTTTAGTATTTTATACAATAAATCTACAACGGTACTTTATTTTTGTAACATTTTAATAAAAAATAAACAATAATATCCACAAAGCATACTGTTTTGCTTGATATTGAACATTGTTGTTTTTACATTTGGTATATAATTAATTACTTCTTTCGCGGGGGAAGTCCAAATGGATCGAAATACAAAGTATTAAGTAACAAACCCAAGGGTTTTCCAGACCAACAGAGTCACCCCAATTTATAATTCCACATTCAACCTTTTCTTTAATTTTAAAAAATTTATTTCTACTAAATACACCCCTAAAGTTTTTAATTTTAATTGTTTTCCCCATTGTTCAATTTTAAAGTTAAAATTGGTTTATTTATAAATTTATTTTTTTTTACTTAGGGAATTCGTCCCGTAAGGTCTCCGTTGAGAATCAATCTGTATCCTTTTCCACTTAACAAAGATGTAATCAAAGGTATTCCTAGACTAGCAGCCCAACATACCTAAAAACCCACCCTCTTTGTTTTGTTTTGTGTTAATTTAATCACTCCAGATCCTACTAATTGCTTTTTTTGATTAGGTGTAAGATATGGCGATATCATAAATTTTTCTTATCATTAGCTACTGAAATCATACCAAATTTTCCCAAATATTTTACTAACACCAGTACTGGGCCCGTCCAGAAAGGGCTCCAATGCCTAGAGGGGGTAATATTTTTGGAGCTATTTTTTCTGCCATTGGAAGAATTGGGTTTTTCCCAACAAACCAGCCAAAGCTCCTAAAAATCCACCATTTTTGACCTTGACTGAATTGGGTTTTGAAATTGGTAATTTCTAAATTTCCCCTTTTTATTTTCAACAGCTTTTTTAATTGATTAATTTGTGTTTTTGTTTTAAAAGTAAAGGAAGTTTCCATGTAATTGTTCATGTTTTAATCTAAAAGTATGTGGAATTTTATTATTATAAGCTTGTGCTAAATTTTCTTTTGTCCATCTGTAAGGTTAACTTTATATTCAATTTAATTTGATAACATTATATAAATTATATTTATTTTATTAAACAATAACAAGTTTATTTCCAATATATTTATTTCAACTGTTTTCCTCATACAATACAATTGCATAAACACGACATGTGCTGCCGGGCCGAACATTAATTTAGCTGTTAATGTAAGTGTTTAGGATCTTCTGTTTGCTTCCTTTTTATATTCTAAGTTAAAATGAACAAATCCAAACAAACTTTGAAAATTTGATCTAATTTAAGAGACTTCCAGTAGTTTTTTTATTTTGTTTATAATAATAATAATTACATCATCATATATTCTTGATATACTTGTGTATTCTGTTTCTGGATAAAAACACCATTACCAACTTCAAGACGACAGATTCCAATGTACAATCATCATCTGCTGCATTAGCTTAAAAAGTTTCCAATAAATGTGGATTCTGTCTTTGTGCATTCTTTTGTCAGGTCGTTGTAAATAAACAAATACATGTTGTGGTTTTGTACACCAGCTGTTATTCTAAAAGTTATGTTCGTCCCGTCGTGTATCAGTTGAGTGTGTTATCATTTCCCGAAAGTATGACCACTTTCTTTTTTAAATCTTTCAGTAGAATTAGATCAAACCCAAATTCTTGAAAATTAAACGGGAACCCATAGAATTAATTTTGTTACAATTACTCTACCAGGATCAGCAGCATTAGCTCTAAAAATTATTCATTTATCATCGTCAGCTGCAGTGTTATTTGAATTTGACTGGAGGTAAATATTAGTTCTAAACCCTGAAAAAAAGAATAAATTATTTAATGGAATTTTAGCATTTACCCTCAGCACCATCTCTGGATTAATTACTTCCTAGAAGCTAAACTCGAATTATTATTAGCGCAGCCGTAAGCAGTATATCTAAAATAAAAACATTCATTGTTCCAGTTGATTTTGCATACCTTCAGATAGTTCAACAAACTCTTTACATTTATTACTTTGAATAAATTAAATACAATCATATACAATTTTTTCCATTTGTTTAACCACTAACTGATCCAATTAAATGAAGCTGCATTATTAATTAAGCAATTGATCTCCCCACCATAATCATTACCATTAAGCAAGCTTATTACTTTTTATTTTTTTAAAAAAAATTACTTCAAAATAACCATTAAAACCAATCAAAATATGAGCGTCTATCATTAATTGTAAAGTGATATCCGTTTTTTGTTTGCTTAAACATAATTTCCAAGACAGATATTAAAGCTGTATCTAATTGAATAGGATTAGTTCTTATCTTTTTTCGCATATTCTTTTGTTCTAAACAATGTATATATTATATATTATGTTATTTTTGATTTATTATTTAGTTTATTTTATTTTAGTTGTTATTAAAGTTAAAACTTATTTTTTATAAAATGATCATGTTTAATAATAATACGTTTTGTTGAGCTTAAGTCCAGCACGAGCTAAGTCCCAGATCCTGACAATATTTCTATTTATTTCTCATATAATCTCCTCCTCATTATCATTTAATTTTATTATTAGTTTTATTATTATTTTTATTATTTCTTTTCTTGTTAATATCCTTGGGCAATTAAATTACCAACTGCCGGAGAAGATTTCTTTTTAAATTTTTCAACAATTTTTATCAGCCAAGCTATATTTTCCCAACTTCTGTTTTCCAACCTTTTTTGTTCCACTATTCAAGTGCTGCTTTTCCTGCTGTTTCCAAAGCTTTTTTATCCAGCTGTGCTAATTGCAAGATGCAACTCCGCTGAAAGCAATTTTCCGTTGAAAGAGTCATAGATTCCTGTACCATGTATATTCTTCTCCTGTGTGAGCATCAACATAAAAAAAAAAAAAAAATAAATTATTCCTTTATTTTTGTCATAAACATTTTTGTACATTATATAAAACTAAAATTTATAATTTCAAATTCTTTAAAATTTAGTTGTAAAACTTGTTCAACTCATTAAAATTTATTATTCTACCAAAATACAATCTATAATATATATTTCCCCTAATTGAATTTATGATATATTTATTAAGTTACAAATATCCAACTCTTTGTGGTACTTTTGGTACATGGATAAGCTCTTGTTTAAATCTGCAAGTACTTAAGCATAAATAATATCACGATCTACCATCACAAGCGAATTATCAATAAGATCACTATGAATGTAAATGTATCCACAGAGTTTAGTTATAGTTGGTGGTGTAGGGTACCCCATGGTGCAGTTTAGGTAGGCGTAAGTAGTGTAGTGATGGCTCATTCTCACTTTCTCAAGATGGTTGTGAGAGTTTTAGAGGGTGATGGCTAGGGGCCTATAGTTTTTGTCGCCGAAATACCAAAAACCAACTAAATAATAATATCAATTATAAATAATGAAGCGGAGTAATTGAAATCAAAATCTAAAACTTCTTAAATCAAATCAAACTTAATTGGAGCAATTTTCTGATTTATTAAATTTCAAAATCATCATTACTTATTAATTGTTCCCTAATAAAATATTAATATCATGTAACTGTAAGACCAGGGGGGGAAATATAATATCTTTCCAATCCTTACCATTAATGTTAACGAATTCTTTGTTGTCATATTCAGCACTACTATTATTCCAAGAAAGGTCATATGTTAAATACTATCCAAACCAACAACGTAAGTTTATTTTATCTAAAATTAAAGAACGACTAATCTGATAGTAAATCACTCGAGTATATTTATATCTTAACTGTTTCAGAAACTTAATACTATTTTTTGTTCCATTATATATAATTAACATATCTTTTTAACTAAAATTTAAATTCAAGAAAAATAATTTTTATATAACTTCTCATGTTGTTCTGGTACATGTTTTCATTTATATATAGTTCATCAATTATTCTAATACCTCATTTTTTAGTTTCTTCATTATTATTTCCAGCATTAATTGACCCACAAATTAATCTAACTCATTAACCAATTCTTCTGGATTACAGGACAACGACATAGACCTTGTCCCCTAATTACTTTTTAAATTTCATAGTCTTTATTGATAGTAAATCCTGACTTTTCTGTTAATTTCTTTAAATATTTTTCTTGACTGATGAATTTTTTATTGTTATATCTTTTATTAATCAAATCATTAAACATCATCAACTTTAGTGTTATGACTTCTTTTCCAGTTATTCTATCCTTATCAATTTAATTGTTTTGACCATAAAGTTTATTTAAGTTAATATTAAATTTACCATATTGTCCATTTGGTAAAACTTATATGTTTATTATGTTTTTATTTCTTTTCCTTTTTTATATGTAAAGCCGGACCAAGAAATGATTTATCGTATTTGTACTTTAATAATTCGTCTTGATCAGTTTTAATTCTTGCTTTTTTCTCGTTTATTTGGAATTCTTTGGAATTTGATTTGCCATTTATTGAACCATCATTAATTTTTTAATATCTTCAGTAACCTATCTATTTGTAGCTTCAAGAGTGGCTTTACTTATTTTTAACTGATTGATCATCGCCGTAAAAAAAAGATACAAATATTTCAGACGTTTGTAATATTCATATTCTCCTAAACATCATTATCTATAAAAGCATCCCCCCAAATTTACTGTACTGTATTTTTTTTTTCTTCGGTCTTGTTCCCAATTTTCTTCTGATTCTCAGTTGTATCATGCTCCCCCACCTCTTTTAATGGTTGTAATGGTTGTTGTAGTTCGAGTTGGTTGTTCTTCCAATATCTCTGCAACCATTTAGATTTTCTATTTCATATACTTATTAGAAAACTATCTTGAAGTAACGCTAATTGTTGTTTTATACCAGGTAATGCTTTTACTGAACTTGATAAATTGTTTTCTTTTGGACTTTCTTATTTTTTCAGTAATAGGCTTATCAATCTCAGTATACATATCCCGATTTGTAGATTTTTTTTTTTTTTTCTTATTTTTTTCTCTCATTATTTCTTCTTCTAAGATCTCTCTCTTTTTGCCCGACTAATTTTTTTCTATTATCATTTCATTAAGTTTGATTGCACTTTATATGAATAAATGTAAGATAATTAAAATAATGTAAAATAATGTAAATAAATGTAAGATATTGTAAAATAATGTAAAATAATGAATAATTATATAAATGAAATTCCAAATTAGGATACAAAAAGTGATAAATCCAATAACTTAAACCAATTTAATCCTTTATGCAGATTCAAGTTTTAGAATGTTAATATTGGATCTTCTGATCTGGAAAAACAAAATACATTAAAGCATATACTTCTGAAAACCACTTATATATTATGATCAATTTACTTTATGCTAAAAACTGAACAATCTAAATATCAAGATTTAATTAACCATTTAAGTCAATTGCAAAAAAAATTTAAAGTAGATCCAAATGAAATACTTGAATGTCAGCTGATCCAACCAAATATGAACCTTGTGAGAATCTTGAATCAGAAAAACACAAGTAGTAATATTTGATGATTTTGTATAGAAGATAAAAAAGTTCAAATGAAATAAACAAAAAACTTAATTCAAGTACGTCCCACACAAACTGTTGTGTTATTTCTTTAAGCCAGTCTTACTATAAAACACCAAAAGATATTCGAATTAACTGTTCACATTATATTTTATTTAAATATCCAGATAAAATGGAAAATAAAATAGGATTTGTAATGAACAAAATATAGATCGTGATACTTTTGCTATATGTAACTAATCAAAAACATATTTTCTTATATATGACAAACCAAGGAAGTTTTTTAAGAAAAAAAACTTTACTGGTACTATATAATAATATATAATGGGAGTTTTTAATGATGTAAAAACAAATTAATGAACCTGACAGTATAAGTAAAGTTTAAATTTTGATATTGAATTTAAGTGATTTATGCTACTAAAAAAGCAATTCAAAAACTAAAAAGGTAAACGGAATCGTATCTTCACAGATATAAGGAACTTGATAACACAATGAAAGAGCATTAGATATGGGAGGTAAATGAAATAATCAACCTAGGAAATCCAGATAAACCCAACGATGCAGTTTCAAGACGGTTTGAGTATAAAAAAATTCAAAGTGTAAGAGATGACTATAAACTTGAAGATGTCCAAAAGTATAAAAACAAACACTAGAAGTAGAAAGTAAAGAAGATGAAGAATTACAAAAGATTTTAAAAAGAAATTCATTATAATTAATCAATAACAATGTAAAAATTAAGACGAAATGAAAGCTATGACTGATTTCTATTAAAGAACTTGAAGAAAATCTGCTTTAACAGATGACAATATAAAAAAAGTATTTATGAAGCAATTTTGAAAAGTTATACACCAAGTTCAAGAAATAAAAGATAGTATATTTACCCATGAAGATCTAAAAGACAAGATATATTGAAGCTGAGAAATAGTTACAAAATATGTTATCAGTTTAGAATTAGAACAGAAATCAATAAACTAAATACTGAAATGACGAAAAGGGGAATCTAGATTTACTCGACACATTTCAAAGAAATTTTGCAGAATATAAAGCTGAATTGGGAAAAGGCAGCGCACAAAGAGGCGATGATACTGAATACAGATTAGATAACTTTAAAAAAGAAATTAATTCTAAAATAGATGGACTGTAAAAAACAAATTTCGATTTGGATAGTATTGTTGACGTACCGTCACATTTAAAAATATGCAGAATTAAGTAATATTACAAAAAAATTACAAGAAGATATTAATGAATTTAAGATAAAATAAAAAATAATAAATGATCTGTACTTTGTAGTTGAAAATATCGTAAAGAACAAGAGAGTAATTACTGCTAAACTGTAGCCAATTAGAAAATTAATGATCAAATTAAAAATAATAATTGATTTGGACCTCTGTATTAAAATATCAGATAAACAAGGAGAACATCACGCTAATACCCAAGTAATACTGCAAATACTAAAGCATAACCTCTTATGTCGAAGAAATTCTCAATAAAGCAGAAGAAATTACAAAAGTAAAAAATGTTTTCTTAAAACAAGAAACACAATTAGCTAAACATCAAGGCGGTTGTTGACAATTTATCTGCTTCTGAAGTTGCACCAACAAACACTTGATGATTTAGCTGAATAATTCTTAAACTTAAAAAAGAAAGACCAGGAAAATAGAAAAAAGGGTAGAGGAAGTGAGACGATGAAGAGTTTCTCTTTGAATACTAATTATTACAACTTTTGATTACATACAAATGAAAAAGTATTTTGACTGACGTGGTGCCTGAAAAATTCAACATATAAAAATATGGCCGACTGAACTATTTAAATATATTTGAATAATACCTTGGAATTTTCGTAGATTATAAGATTTTATTACTCATGACCAAAAATATAAAATAGATATACTAGATATGCTTTTGAGTGGTGTGTTTATAGTCAGAAAAACCGGAACATATATAATAGATATTAAATTTTTATTAAAGGGTGCGAGCTCCCCTGGTGAACGTAAAACCGGACGTAAAAGCCCAATATTACATTTTTAATATTTAGGTGGCCGAATAATAGGCCCTCAGATGATTTTTAATTTTTTATATATTTGATATGTAAGATATAAACAGCTGAGGCCAGCTTATACTTTGACGCTGATCGGTAATATCTATGTATAAGAAAAAATTAAAATTTATCTAGAACAAGGGACAATGTTTGATATTCATCCTTATAACGATTCAGCATCTACAGAATTAACATTTATGCTTTTGATAGGTAGTTACATCAGATTCTACATATCGGATGAACCTGTATCCTCTAATAGAAACAGACTTTTGGATTAAAAGCTTAATTAAAAGCTTAATTAAAGTTTTAATTACTATGTGTACCCTGATAATATACTTACTAATTGAAAATAAGATCAA
This sequence comes from Mercenaria mercenaria, assembly GCF_021730395.1. Taxonomy (NCBI): domain Eukaryota; kingdom Metazoa; phylum Mollusca; class Bivalvia; order Venerida; family Veneridae; genus Mercenaria; species Mercenaria mercenaria. The sequence continues at coordinate 20,326 of NW_026463261.1, forward strand.
ATATGTTGTATAAACAATATTCAAAAGCGTATGTTCAATCATGCATATGCCTATGGCATACTCAAACGGTTGAGTGATTTCAGCTAGGTATTTACCTATGGCACTTATATTAAATCAGCTGTAAAACGTAAATCGATCACAAGGAAGTTTAAACGAATTGCACTACAAATGTAAACATATCGGTTAACTTTATGAATGAAAGTAAATATCAATAGAACGACACCGGTGTCGCTTTACATTGAGCTCACAAACGATATTGATTGATAAACTTGTTAAAGAAAATGACACCGGTGTCGTTAGATTTTGAGGGTACAAGTGTACCGAGTGCAACCGAAGACTGTAGGTCTGACTGGGTCAAAGACCCCGAAGGTTTCAGCTTCGCGAGTTAGTATTATAAGTTTAGGGTTGGGTTAAGTGCTGGGTTTAAAACCTGTGGATTTTAAATTGGTCGGTATTGGTCAGTTTGGACCGAGGACTAAATCTTTTTTTGGTTAAACCAAAGGTTTTCATTCGGTTTAACTAAAGATTTAAAAGATTTTCAGGGTATCAAGGGTACCAAGTTAGTATTTTAAGTTTAGGGTAAGGTTAAAGTGCACTTATAGAATAGGGACAAGGGGCCAGGGGGGGTTAAAAACGCTCGCTTCGGTAATTCTAATACTACTCATATATATGTATATACAAAGACAAGACATTTACGATACATTGTAAAGCAAAAGGGTTTGGGCCCAAGTTCTTACAACAGTAGCGATCGCCTCCCCGCCCCCCCCCCCCCCCCCACATACATACACATATATATAACTATTGATAAGTCTATAGGATCCAGCCAAGAAATATCCCCACCCAATATCAATGGATTGGTTTCTACTTTCTACCAACATATACACTCGCAAAATAGTGGCACAAGGGCGTATACATATTCATTTACCTCTCACAATAATTATATAATTGAGGTTTTCATCCAGCAAATGAATACTTTTTCAATACAGGGCCGTCTTCTAAGCTTTTATGTAGGGATAATACATTTTTTTTGTGTATTAACATCTGCAGAAGACCGCGGGATTGTTCGGTCTCGGTCACAAACATATCCTAAGGGCTTCTGCAGATGTTTATACACAAAACAAACGTGTATTGTAGCTATTCTTACATTTAAAAAAAAACGTTTTCAAACGTGATGACTTCGATTCCGGTACATTTTCTAATTACCATTCTGGTTGTTCTTGGAAACGGTAAACCTGTTTTAAATATCCGTATCCAGGGTCCAGAAATAAACAACACCATCAGAAGTACATCCTGAAGGTTTTCAAACGATCTCTAGTTATTACAAACATGAAATTACTAATAAATGTCCATGTAAATGAACAATTTGTTGAACAGGAGCACAATTTCAAGAACAATAACTTTACATTCGAGTTTGTGTATACGGCCACATTTGGAGTACGGACGAGTACGAACGTAGTGTCAAGATTTCAAACTGTTTGAATATAAATTCGGAAGTCGGAGGGATATAGTTTTAGCGTTGTCCGTCCGTCCGTCCGGAGCCATATCTAGCAAGCGGTTGGGAAATATTTAAATAAAACTTAATTCATATTTTTACCACTATGAGGTTATGCGGCCCGACAAGTTTCAATCAGATTGCCCATGTAACGCCAGAGTTATGGCCTTTAGAATTTTCTTGTGTAAACTGTACATGGTACTATAAATATGGCAATTTCTGCTTCATAACTTTGATATATTTGACCTAGAACAATGAAACTCAAATCGAATTTAGATCACCATAATGTGGTTAAGCACACACAATTTTGTCCGGATCTCTTTACTAACTTAAAAGTCATTGCCCTTTAACTGTTTAAAAAGCCACATGTTTGTGCATAACACACCAACCAATTGGTAGTATTTCTTTCAACTGCTTTTATTCCTTTTCATGAACATTTATTATAAACATGTAAATTTATGCACCCTCACCTGGTCATTCCCTTGCCTTGGTCACCCCTCTACAACCCCCCCCCCCCCACAAAAAAACAAAAACATTCCTTATTATATATATTTTTTTTCAAACCTTCCATGAATGTTCATCAACATGCAAATTTGTACCATTCCTCAACCTCGCTACTCCACCCAGTCATGCCCACCACTCCGATCATGCTACCCCCCCCCCACCCCCACCTCACAACATTTTTTTTTAATTTTTAATTTTCCTTTTTTGTTTTTGAAAAAAATGTTCAATCTTTCAGCATCCTCACCCACCCCACTGCAAACCATGTTCAAGATACCTTACTTGATTGTGCACACTTAAAGACATCCGTCTTTAAATTTCAAATGTACTTATTAAATAGTTTAACACTTGGTGTTAAACTACTTGAAGGCAATATTTCCTTCTAGTTACATTTCAAGCTCACATTTTAAATAACTCCATTAAGCTAAGTTTATGGTAGTAAACATATTCCATTCAAAATAATTTCATTAGTCAGGATCAACATAACATAAATTTATTATGTACACTTAAAATATTCATTTTGTTAAATTGATTTTGTCTAATGAAAATATTTCGTTTCTTAGTAACATCCTTAACTTTTGCCGGATATGTATTTTGCCAAGATCTATCTGCTTGAACCGCTACACTCTCAAATGAGTGGAAGCTATGTCGACGTGACCATGTGTCCCAGTAGCCCAACGCAAGCCGATTTGGTCCAACTGACTGAGTGTAGTAGTTGGGTAATCTATGTTTTTTTCTGTTTTTAAATATCTGGAACCGCTTTGTCTTGACCATTACTATTTTCTGACTTTTGTTTTGTTCTGCGCTATTATGTTTTCTTGTCTTGCGCGCCGTTGAAAGTTTAAAACATTGTCAAGCCTGAGAGCTGAACGCTTTAAATGTAGATGTAGATGGAATTTGTCATTACAGTGAAATGGCTTATAAGCTATACATTTATTGATCATTTTGAATAGGACAAGTATATACGTGCTGGGGAAAATATTTCATGATGGACCTGTGAATTCTTTACTTGTGGGTGAAACAGGTCTCATAAGCGTAAATACGACTAGCTTCTACTGATTATAAAACATACCGTACGATTTGTTGTGAATTAACTGTTGTTGTACTTTTAGTAGTTCAACCGCCACCCTTGTTTAAGAGCAACATTTAAAAAACACGTTTTTTTTTCATCCTCAAGTAATAAGTAAGTAGACTCGCCCAGTTTAATCAATCTAGACGCATACATAGAGCGCTTACTTCACCCGATTTACATTCGGAACATTTTCACGCGTTTCGGGCTTTAGTGGCAGGGGCCAGTTTCGTATTAATGGCCCGGCGTATTAATGGCCCGGTCGATTTTTTAAATAGATTGGGTAGGGGTGTTTAATATGAAAATAAATTAAAGTGGTAATAAGTAGTTAATATATTTACATATATCCAGAATGAGAAATGCATACTGCATGACATGACATGGTGGATTAGCTTTATTTGCTAGCTCCGGAAATAGGTTAAAGGTTAATTACATGTGCTTTTGAAAGTGAAAGTTGCTCGTTTATAGTGTTTACATACAGGCAGGTAATTCAGCAAAGTTTTGTGAAAAAAGTAAACGGTTAAGGGATACTTTTCTAAGCGTTTTTACACTAGTCAGATATCGAACTTTTGCATTGCAGTGTTGAAATTGCTGATTCATTTGCCGGTAATATGCGAGAGGCTTGTAAATATACCCATTTTCGTCTATTTTTATCCGAAAATTTAGGTCAAAGCGGGAGTTTTAAAAAGACATCATATATGCAAGTTATTTTTCTTTGATATACTGGTTTCAGAAAATAGAGACGGGTCTATGAAACACGTCCACGCAAGTGAAACAGATATTTTAAGGAACTGATTTTTGGTGATTTTTTCCGCCCTTGCGGTTGGTTGTATCTTTTTTTCTTCCAGATTTACTGTCCCTTGCCCCCATAATCGTATGTTTAACATGGGATTTTTTAACCGTCCAAAGATGTTGGAAATGTTTGTCTCATTGTTTTTTGTTTTTTTTAATAAAAATGTTACTGCTTTCATTTTCTACCACTTTTTTTCCACCCTTGCCTGAAAAAACAGTAATGAGTTTGTACACTGTTCAGACAATTGTGCTCTGTTGAAATTTAACCAAACACAAGTTTACCTGCATAAACAGAAAGCGTGATATGTCACCATACGCGGATCCGGAGTGGGGTGGGGGGGGGGAGACGGGGATCCGGACCCCCTCTGGAAAATCTTTAAAAAAGGAAAGAAGACAAGAAGGAAAGAAAATGTTTTTCGAAAAAGACAACATTAGGACTGCATGTAAAGTATATGCGGTTGCTGCTACATACGACCCCGACATAATTCATAAAGCTTGATTTTATCATTTTTCCCAAATTTAACAGGTTAGTCCATAAAACTGCCCCAGAATGCAACAAATGAAGTGCTAAATTTCAAAATTTCCAGGAGGGGGGGGGGGGGCAGGGGATCGGACCCCCTCTGAGAAAATTGGCTGTGTCCGTGCATGGTCACTATACCTGTCCAGTACTGGACATTATGGTAAACGCTTCTTTCCTGCACAAATGACAATTTCGCAACTTCTATCCGGTTTGTACAAATTTCTGGCCGCGATAAACCATTTGACTTGTTTCTATTAACTTATGCCATGCAGGTGAACAGTTAAATGCAGGGTAGGATTAATATTTGTGCCAATGACTGATCTCTCGCACTGTGTATACTATAGTATATAAAAGACATTTCAGTTTTGAAATTATACACTATACATTGTAAAAGAATAGTGTTTCACTCTCTGTATTGATAATGTACGCACATTTCTAAATTATTCCACGGCATGTTTAACCTCTTCACTGGGTTTTGATAGTATTGATTGTTAGAGCACTAATTAGGTCTTTCATGCAGTAATATTACTCTCCGGGTACCTTGCACTATTTTAAACTTGGGTTTTCTGCATAGCTCTTAAATTCTAGAAATATAACTATAGGGAATTTTATCTACTTGAACGTAAACTACATTTAGTTTAACATTACCAAGTTAGTTTAATTTTACTTAAATATAATTGACTACTGTAACATCAAAGAGCAATAAAATAATGTATTTTATACTTCTTTGACTAGATACACTTTAAATATATTGAATATTGATTATTTTATGACTGCCCGTTTTCTCCATACCTCATGTTTTTATTTCGATGTAAATGAGATGTGAATCCAAAATTTGTAGTCCTGTTTGGCGCCATATAAGCTATACCGTGTTGATCATGCGCCGTAAAACCCAAATAAATAAATAAAATGACTGCACGGTCGAAAAACTCTAGGAATAAGGCTAAATATATAGTTGGGAATAAAGTAAGATTTAGTCCGATTTGAATGACAAGGCATGTAAACTAGACCGGCGTTTTTAACTGATCCATTGTACTACAGTTGTACACGGTATATTTCGGTCGTTGTATTTTGATAATCAACATTCCATTTTATTATTAGTATTTTTGTTTTGTTTTTTTTTGAAGAAGAAAAAGTTTCACGAAACGGTTTGAAAGTCCTTCATCATGACAGTGCTTTGATGAGAGAGATTGCCATTCATATGTTCACGTAAAAATACTCAGATAAATGTATTTCAAAAAAGTGCTTAAAGCATGTAATGGAGTATCACTATTCGTGTATTTTTGTGAACCAAGATTAGTCTTGAAAATAAATGCGTTTGATACACTTATTATAGAAATGTAAATCTAGGGTGGTGGAATGGAAATTTTTAAAAGTACTAGAGTTGCTGGAAAATGTACTTAATTGTTAGTTTGGGATGAAAGTCCTATCTAAAAGGTTAAATAAAAGGCACATTTTACCGAAAGTGAAATAATTTTGAGCTTTCGTACTAGATATAAACTAGAGCTATCACTAAAGGTGATGAATGTACCCCCCCCCCCTCCCTCCACCCCACCCCCCGCATGCACTGACACAGTACATTGCAATTTGACGCGCACAGGATTGCATGATTATGTGGACTGTATGTATATAGACTGTATGTATGCAGCATAGTAACAAAAAACAAAGTCCCATAACTATGCAGAATATTTATCTAAAAGAACGTAACATGCACCATGCACAGCTAGGGTTGGTACTGATCACTTGTGTGAAGTTTCATTAAATTGTGTGCAAGAGTTCGGAAGATTAGGTGCGCACAAGATTGCATATGCAGACTGTGTGTACATAGTATGTTAACAAGAAACAAAGTCGCATAACTCGGCAATTTTTGTTGTTGAAAGAACCTAACATGCCCCATGCACAAAGTTCTACTGTTGTTACTGATCACTTGAGTGAAGTTTCATTAAATTGTGTCAAGGGGATGACGAGAGATGGTGCGCACAAGATTGTGTCTATGTATATAGTATAGTAACAAAAAACAAAGTCCCGTAACTCTGCATTTTTTTCTGAAAGAACCTAACATGCCCCATGCACAACTACTGTTGTTACTGATCACTTGTGTGAAGTTTCATTAAATTGTGTCAAGGGGATAAGGAGAGATGGTGCGCACAAGATTGTGTCTATGGACAGACAGACAGACAGACGGACAGACAGACAACATGAAACCAGTACACCCAACCCTCCCCGACAACAAAGTTGTAAGGGGGGGAGGGGGTACAGTTATGTTAAAAATATACAAACATGTGAATTTAATACATTTGAAACTAATTGTACAACAAAAAGTCATAATGGCAGTTAAATGTTAAATTTCTTTTAACGGGAATAGCATTATAAAAAGAAATGAGATGAAAACATATAAAAAATATGTGTGGATTTTAATACATTTTCATGCAAAATAGCAAAAAAATACTGTCATTTTACACCTTCAAAGTAATATTTCTTCACGTCATTATTTTAGTTTGTAAGAGGTGGTGGTTTTTAACAGCTGCTTTTCTGTTTGAAGCCGTAAAAAATAATTTTTCGGCACACCGATTATAAGAAACAAACCATTTACTCTCTTACGACTCCCACTATCAATTATTTGTAAAGAAAGATCTATAAAATTTTGGTTAAAAATTATGAAAAATTCTGATACTCCAATGTATAGGATGTATCAAGATCTTTGCAATCATGTAAATACCAACTGTTGGGCATCTAGAATTCATTCAATTATTGATCATCTTGGCTTTACAAATGTACGTCTTATTTACATACATATGTTTAAAAGGAGGCTACGGGACCAATACATTCAAGAATGGAATCATGCTATTACTACTATGCCTAAATTATAGTATTACTGTAAATTTAAAAAAGTGTTCGAATTTGAAGAATATCTCAACACTATTGTCAATGATAATCTGAGAAAAAGTTGAAAAATCTTGAACAAAAACTGGATAATAGTGACTTTTTAAGTGTTATTTGTGAGCGAAATCTGGATACATTGTAGAACAAACATATTCAAAATGCATTTAAAATGGTAAAACGAGTTCGAACCAATAAATCGAGCAGTAGTGGAAGTGAATCTGGAGAGTGTATAAACCCAAAGAAGATAACAAAGACGAGAGGCCCGTCAAAGACACTAAATGTAAGTGAGATATTTAGCGAGTCATATTCGATATTGTATGGAAACGAACATGCAGATAACCTAAGTGAGAGTGTTTTTGAATCTGATAATCAAAACTGTCAGGGAGACAGCCTAAATAACTCCAGTATGAACTCTCAGAACTCCCAGACTAATCAGTCGGCTACAAAAAGCCCAAATAAACAAAACGCAACAGCGGGGAATCAGATGCCGGAAATAACTGCCGCGAGTACAGATAGCCAGAAGTTAGATTTTATTCTTGGAACAGTAATGCAAATACAGAAAGATCACGAAGGTCTCAGGCGAATGATAGATTCAAAATTGGACAGACTTCGATACGAAATGAAAGAAACAATATTAATTGATGTGAAAGTCAGGGCCTTACGTGACGAGTTGTCAATGGATATTAGCCAACAGAGCAATCGCTTAGACAACGTAGTGACAACAATTCAGTCAATGCAGACTCGACTTGACAATTTAGAGCATGCAAGCTCGAATGCTCCGGGCGATAATCATAACGGTAATCAAGGGCATCTCGGTCATTCACGTGATCCTATACATGGTAGGCGTCACAGTAATCCCTTAAAGTATACAGACTTAACGATAACCACAAGCGGGATACCAGCCAATGACGGAGAGGACCTTATTACAATTGCCAATAATTTAATTGCTGCATTGGGAGAAGACGTATCGCATAATGTACTGGTCACAGGAGCCTGTAGACTACCTACAAGATTTGTGAATAGACCACCATTGATAAAAATCAGCTTTCAAAATGTTGAAGAAAAGATTCTAGTGCTCAGGAATAAACTGAATTTGAAAAATGCTGTTGACTATAAAAACGTGTACCTTAAAAGTTGTAAGTCACATATTGAAAGGCTAATAGAACTAAATGCACGTGCAGTACTGAGAGAATTGCCACAAGGACGCTTATAACAGAGTAAATGCAAATGGACGTATAATTCAGCGCGAGAGGCAACAAGAACACACTGCTTGGAACCAGCGCAACAACATGGAATAGGAAACATCCGGTCTAAATGGGTGTTTAAGAATAGCCCATTTGAACGTCTGTGGATGGACTAGGGACAAAAAATTATTCAATGCATTGATTCGGACATTATTTCTCTTAGTGAAACACATTTAAGAGATCAGCAAAACTTGTATGTTGAAGGTTACACTTGGTTTGGATTTAATCGAGTAGACATTCATAGAAATGCTCCAAAAGGATCTGGCGGTGTCGGATTACTAGTTAAAAAGTGGCTTTCATCAGAATATGAAATAAGCATATCAGACAAATCATACGGTGGAATATTAATATTAAACATTGTTCATAAGTCGAGCGAATATAACTTTGTAGTCGCGTCGTGTTATTTACCACCAGAAAATTCTACTCGAGGCCGCGACGCAAAACACTAATTTATTAAAAACCATAACCCATTATTTGAACTGTATGAAGGGCGGTCACTTCAAAGGTCCAGGAAATTTTTTTCTGAAGGTTTATAAATTAATAATTATGGAAACAAATTATATGTTTTTTATACATGTACTTGTGATACCGCTATATAATTATATACTTTAATATTCAATACAAAATTTCTGACTTATTCCTTTTGTCCACTGTTGAAATCAAGAACATAAATAATAATAATTACGTGTTAATATTGCTTCCTAATAATCTGACCTCAGAACTGATTCGAGATATTTTTTGTGATAAGGCAGAATCCCTCTCTTTATATACATCAAAACAAGTAAAGACCTTTTCTGTTGTGGAAATAGATTTAGGTAAAAACATGATCTGGCAATACACTTAAGTATATCGCCAGATCATGTTTTCACCTAAATAAATTAAATCATAAAACAAAATAAAACTGAACCATTTTATGGTTTAAATATAAAAATAAAACATGTCAATAAGACGTAAAACAGTGTCTGTTTCCTGTTTCCTGAGCTAGGCTACCATAAATTTTTATGGTGGAGAATGTGTCACGTTCGGTAAATGAGATCTCTTTCAGTTGTCACGTTTTTTTTGGCGAGATTTGCTCTATATGCCTTATTTATTTTTATAGCTCTTTGTTGTAACACATGAAAAACACTGCTTTTATCATGACGCAATTTCCCCCCTATTCAAGTGGTTTCGACGCAATTTTCCCCTCCTTACGGGTCTGACACCATTCCCCGCAAAGCTTAAAAAACACTGGATAAGCAAATTAACCACAAATACCGAAATCATCGAAAATATAGGTCCATCGAAAACGTAAGTTGTGGCACTTGTGGGGATATTTCATACATGTCATATTTTCTGCAGGAAACAGTCCATATAATCTGATGTCAAAAGGGATTCTTAGATATTTTCATGATAGGTCATAATCCCTCTTTTTACGTCAAAACCAATAACAACCTTTTCTGTGGTGAAGTTAGATTTAGGTAAAAACATGATCAGGCAATATATAAATTTACACAATGAGATGAAATCGTAAGACAAAATAAAACTGAATCATTTTATGGTTTAAACATAACAGTAAAACACATTAATAAAGCGTAAACACTATATGTATTATGTTTCAGTTTGGCTACCTCGCTGTATTTACACGTCCGCCATTACACTCAGTATACTGGGTATACCAATTACCGGGATAAACATATTACCATGAATGTCCTGTTTTGACACTTAACATGAAAATTGCTTTACAGTTTTTCTCTCATTATTCATGCTCAATGTGCTAGGATTTTTAGCAAAACTATTTTGAAAATTGGAGTGTCTTTCTTTTTATTCACATTGATCCCAGAAATTAAGGAATTTAACTAAGTGATTGGTCATTATGGTTAATCTTTGCAATTTTTCTCCGCAAATTTTTATTAAACTTGCTTATTTCTGCCATATTTGTTTCATATTTAGTTTGGACCATTGTAAAATAGAAATGCTTTCTTTGTCTTTGATCAACTTAACAACTTCTTTAGAATGAAAGTTGAAATTCACGGTAATAGGTAGATGCATGAAAATGCTAAAATTCTCCACCTCTGTTCTTTGAATGACAGTAGTGGAACTTTTTCCTGGGGTTTTGATGATTTTTTGCCAAAAGTCTTAAGCTAAAATATAAATTAATTAAACAGAATAAAATTTATCCTTTCAAACAATCATTTTGTTATAGAGTCCACCGAATATAAGACTCATGGTAATTGGTATACCCAGTATACACGCTGGCAGTGCGGTTGGTCTTATCGATCACGTTACATGAATTGGAGCCATGTAAAATTTGTGTAAACTTTAGGGTGTGTTGTTTAAAACAGTGACAAACTCGTGTTTTACGATTTATTCACATAAACATCAATTGAATGGAAGGGTAAAATGGATATTCTTTCCAGATTTCTTAAAATTTCACTAATATTTTTGTTTTTTAGTAGAATGTGATTTAAAAATTGCCGCCTTTCCATGGAAGGCTCAACACAGAAAATGTACTTTCTATGTTGTACATGCAGGAAAGATATTGACCTATGCAAAAGTTATCAGAATATCGTGGCTCACGGATGTGTCACTTTATGTACCAGACACTTTATGTACCACTTTGGACACCTTATGTACAACATATATCATATATAGTGGATGATCATTTTTGTACTGATTTGATGAAAATGTTACATTTTATCTTACTTGAAATGTTTTTTACTAAAATTAAAAGTTAATTTTCATAATTGATAAGGTAAAATTTAACTTTTTCCCATAGAAATGTTAACAACATTCTATGGACTTGAGCTGATTAAATCAAAGTTGTTTTCACAGGTAATTATCACATATTCACAGTGCTACACTATGAGATACAATAACTATATAATATATAGGTGGTACACTAAGTGTCTAAGTGGTACATAAAGTGTCTGGTACATAAAGTGACTGGTACATAGGTGTCGCACTCATGGCTCACATACAATTATGGCAGTGGCTACGATTACGGTACCGTAATCCTAGCCTCCGGTTCTAGGATTACGGAAGTTCCGTATTCCTAGACAACCCTATGAGGATAGGCTAGGATTACGGAAGTATTTAAGAGGCATCAAATATATGTTAGGTTATGCATAAATGACGTTGTAAACTTACTTATTTCACTATTATTTTGTGCTATCTATTCGCTGTTTTGGGTTAGAATAATCTTAATGGCGGCGCGAGGAAATATTATAGAATTATCTATGTTTCGTATATACCTGAATTTTTTTCCCATCAAATCAACACAAATGGTCTTTAATAAAATACAATATGGTTATAAATAAAAAAAATCAAGTATAGAATATTTTTTTTAAACCTAACTTTGACACTCATATTTCTATAATATTTCCGCGCGCCGCCATTAATATAGCGTTTAAGATTATACTAACCCAAAATGGCGGATAGATAACATGAAAAAATAAGGCAGGCATGAAAAATCGCTATTGTAATTAAGTGAAATAAGAAGTTTTCAGCATCATTTATGCATAACCTAATATATATTTGATGCCTCTTAAATACTTCCGTAATCCTAGCCTATCCTCATAGGGTTGTCTAGGAATACGGAACTTCCGTAATCCTAGAACCGGAGGCTAGGATTACGGTACCGTAATCGTAGCCACTGCTTACAATTATCCCTGTTTCTCGTATTCTCAGGGTTATCATATTCCTGTATGCATACGTGTTATACCATTAAAATAAATTAATGGCAGCCTACTCTCAACATCAGTGCATATGTCATCCGCAGGATACTTTGTTTGGGAAACAATGTTTGTTTACCATTCCCCACCCACTTTTTTTGGCTTAACACTCACCGTCGTATACATCATTTCGATTAACACCAACAGAATGATCACTAATTACAGTCACATTTCTTTTATAGTCATTAGAGAAATATTCTTGTAATTCATTAGCCCTTTTTGACTTTCCGCTGGACGGAAATCCACATAGAAGGATTAGCGGCATTTCCAAACTATCCGAATTAAGCCATTTTACCGGAAGCGGATTTTGCGACTGCTTACTTTTTCTATTATCCTATGGTGCGAAATGGAGGTAAAGTGCGCAATGGTATGAAATGGGGGAAAAGTGCGCAATGGATTCAATTTTATAGGCACCTTGTCGGCTATAGTTCGTGGAAATACCGTTAAGATACTAAAAACTGAAAATGGCACACAAACAGCAAATATTTGTGCTAAGTCAATTGCGCACAAATGGAGGTAAAATGCGCAATGGACTCAATAATTAATTAAGAAAGATACTACCAGCTGTTGTTTAAAATCGTTTGATTTTATTTACTTTCGGTAAATGCTATTGCAATTAAATGATACTGCATAACAACTATAATTATAACGAATTCTAATAACCCTTTTATTGTACTACCTAAAATAAGCTGCTATATGTCACCTATAAGAACTATTTAACAATATTTCACGGATACACACCCTAAAAGAATAAATAACGAACATGGATATTTCAATTTTAAAGTGATCAAATAATTGTTAGTGAGCTATTGTACGTAATTTATATATATATTTGACATAATAATGTAGAGATGTCAGTCAAAGAAAACATAGTATAAATCTTTTTACAAAGTCATATGATTTACACAAAAACATATAAGTATTTAGATCTAATAACATGATATCATGCTATATCATCTTCTTAATATATGAAATAATAAATATGGGAACATAACAAGAATATGTAAATGCATTTCAAAATTTTGTTATCTGAAATGTTTCAAAACAAGTGCTTTCTACTAATATTACAGAATAAGCCTTATGTACAAGTTATGCTACTTATATAGCACGCTTTTTCTTATCATGAACGCTCTAACAACAAATTTTGCGCTTTTCCTTGGGTAGTTGTTTATCAAATATTTGAACTTATCATCATTGTTAATATATTCTACACTATTACATATAACACATAGTCTTTCATTTGCGGGTTTTCCGATATATCGGCCAGTCTCTACTCTTAGTGGAAGAATTCCACACCTGAATTGAGCAACATGGATCTCTCGTGTCTTTTTAAGTCTAATGATAGATAATTTTCACATCTAAATTCAGTTTTAAATGTTATATATGTTCTTAATTTCGACACGTTTTCACAATCTTGTGCCCAAATGGAGGAAAAGTATTCGTTCATTTTATCACGCGTTATATTCATATTTACCGCTCTCTGATTGTTATAGTGAGACATTAAATCGACATTGGATAATATCGTTTTTATTTCCGAACACCAGGTATTTGTATTGACTGATCTATAATCCGCCATGAATACACGCTTGGTTAGCCGTGAATTGTCAAGTTTAAACTAAACGATTCCAGTACCGTATCATTATTAGCCACCGTCTGTACCTGCTTGGTAGCCACCCAGTCTCACCAATAAGTGCTAAAGTTGGTGTAAATCTGTGAACAACCAGAAAATAACGCATTGCACGATTATGAATAGTGTCGGCTGATTGGTATTGTTTATATCCCCAAATTGAAGCACAGTAGTCTGAAACTGATGTTACATATGGGAAGTAGAGTTTCTGATAAGTATTAAAACCACACTGTTTCAGATTATGGATTTTTGATATCATGCCCCCAAGAGCTCGACCAGCACCTTTTGACAGCAGCTCACAGTTATATCTAAAATCTTGCTTTTCGTGCATCAATACACCTAAGTATTTATATCTGTCGACTATTTCTAAGGTGTTAATCCCTAAAGTAAATTCGAAATTACATCTAGCGGAGCGGCCTTTTCTGAAATGTACAACTTTTGATTTATCAGTGTTCACTAGGACACGCCATCTTTTGCACCAAGAATGCATTTTAGTTAACATCCGTTGTAGATCTTGTTCTGATTTTGCAATAAGAACGATATCGTCTGCATATAGAAGCATGGATACCGATGTATTACCAACACTGATTCCAAGGTCAAGGTCACTTATTTCTTTCACAAGGTCATTCACGAAAATCGAGAATATTGTAGGGGACAAGTTATCACCCTGCTTTACGCCGGTTTTACATTGGAACCACTCCATAAGTTTTCCATTTATTCTTGTACAGATATAGATTTGCTGTAGATGTTTTTAATAGACTGGTGTACTTTTCCATCAATTCCATTTAGGGGGAGTTTGTAGAGCATCATATCTCTGTCGATGAAATCGAAACATTTACGTAGATCATTCAAGGCTGTAAATACAGAGTTATTGTTCCTGATTATACTGTCAAGTGTAAAAACATGATCCTCACAGGATCTGTCTGACCTGAAGCCATTTTGTTCATCGGCTAAAAGCTCATTGTCGTTCAAATACTTTGTAATTCTTTTATTAAGAAATGAACTATACAGTTTGCTTAAGCACGATAATAAACTTATTCCCTGTAATTTAGAGGTAATCTGGCGTCACTGTTAGGGTCTTTTAAGATGGGGCAAATGACTGATTTTCTCCATAGCGAAGGGATAATTCCAGTATCGAAGATCAACTGAAATAACTGATGAAGGACACTTATAAACTATTGGGAATTTCAGAACAGCATAAGGTATCGCGTCTATTCCGCAGGCAGATTTTGATTTTGCACTCATAACAATAGTTGATACCTCACTGAGCGTAATATTCTGGTTTAACTAAACATTCGCTGTATACAAAGGGTCTAGCATGTTTAATTCCAATAACTGTTTATGTGTTTTGCTTCGATCGGAAAATTCCTTATCGAAGTTACTGTTTTCCTCGTGATTATACAATTTTCCAAAGTCATTTTTCCACCGCTCAAAAACCAATGTTTCGTCTGATACAGTATGTCCGTGTTCATTTACGATCAGTATAGGTATTGATTTATTTTGCCGTGGGCCCAGCCGTCGTATCTTGTCCCAGAAATATCGCGGATTTGTAGAAGACATATCCCCAATGTCCATTGCCACTGCTGTTCTGTACTGACGTTCTGTTGTGTGTAATGTTTTATCAAACAAGTTTCTAGCGGTAATGTATTGCTCACGCAATGTAGTTTTTATGTGTCTATTGCCTTTGCACCGTAAAATGAATTCTCTTTTGCTCTCATATCATTCCACAGGTTAGCCAGGTTTTCGTCCCAGTAGGGTTTCCTGTGTTTGTATTTCTTTCTTGTTCTGGTCGAAGAATTATATTTTGGAATATAATTATTCGTTTCTGTGATAATACAATTGCACAACTTTTCATTAATAGTATCGATGTCTAACTGTGTTTCCCTACTTATTTCTATACTTGAGATGATATTTGTAAGAGCTATTCTCGTTAATTCACTGCTCATGAAGTCTTGCGGTATTCTATTCAAATTGTATCTAGATGATTTAACCTCTTGATCGCTGTTGCCGCTACAATGGTTTTCTTGGGCGTACCTTGTCAATTTAAATTCCGTTATAATTACACAATGGTCTGGCGGCCTTGATCTTATCCCTAGTAATCCGTGTAGGTCATTATCAGATATAATAGACTGCATAGTCTGTACCTTGAAAGTGATACAACACTGAAATATATCGTGGGGGACGCATATGTAATCGACTACGGAAGTGCCTTTACGTGAAACGGAAGTAAAATTATCGTCTGTAGACATGGTAGAGTTAAATCTTCCATTAAGCACACAGAATATAGAGGGGTTGTTACAGGTAACAAATATACAACTACTTGTAGACAAACTCAGATTTGAGCCATATCTACCTAGTAATCCGTGTAGGTCATTATCAGATATAATAGACTGCATAGTCTGTACCTTGAAAGTGATACAACACTGAAATATATCGTGGGGGACGCATATGTAATCGACTACGGATAGATATGGCTCAAATCTGAGTTTGTCTACAAGTAGTTGTATATTTGTTACCTGTAACAACCCCTCTATAATCTAGTAACAGAAGGTCACAACTTTGTTCCACACAAATTCCACCAGTTCCTGTTAAAATTCCTGTATGGAAAGGTAACAATCCTTCTTTATCTATAGTAACGAAAAGGGCACAATAATAAGTTTGTACATTAATGATAGACTCTCTCAGGTGTCATTTTCTTGGTAACATTAGTAACAAACAGTAACATCCCTATTTAACTCTAGTAACAAGAAAGTAACACATGGTCACAAATTGAAATTTCAATTTATTTTTGACAAGTTCTGAGATTTCATTTCATTAGTAACATTAGTAACAAATGGTAACATCCCTATATAAGTCTAGTAACAAGAAAGTAACACATGGTCACAAATTGAAATTTTAATTTATTTTTGTACAAGTTTTGAGATTTCATTTCATTAGTAACATTAGTAACAAATGGTAACATCCCTATATAAGTCTAGTAACAAGAAAGTAACACATGGTCACAAATTGAAATTTTAATTTATTTTTGACAAGTTCTGAGATTTCATTTCATTAGTAACATTAGTAACAAATGGTAACATCCCTATATAAGTCTAGTAACAAGAATGTAACACATGGTCACAAATTGAAATTTTAATTTATTTTTGTACAAGTTCTGAGATTTCATTTCATTAGTAACATTAGTAACAAATGGTAACATCCCTATATATGTCTAGTAACAAGAAAGTAACACATGGTCACAAATTGAAATTTTAATTTATTTTTGACAAGTTCTGAGATTTCATTTCATTAGTAACATTAGTAACAAATGGTAACATCCCTATATAAGTCTAGTAACAAGAATGTAACACATGGTCACAAATTGAAATTTTAATTTATTTTTGTACAAGTTCTGAGATTTCATTTCATTAGTAACATTAGTAACAAATGGTAACATCCCTATATAAGTCTAGTAACAAGAAAGTAACACATGGTCACAAATTGAAATTTTAATTTATTTTTGACAAGTTCTGAGATTTCATTTCATTAGTAACATTAGTAACAAATGGTAACATCCCTATATAAGTCTAGTAACAAGAATGTAACACATGGTCACAAATTGAAATTTTAATTTATTTTTGTACAAGTTCTGAAGATTTCATTTCATTAGTAACATTAGTAACAAATGGTAACATCCCTATATAAGTCTAGTAACAAGAAAGTAACACATGGTCACAAATTGAAATTTTAATTTATTTTTGACAAGTTCTGAGATTTCATTTCATTAGTAACATTAGTAACAAATGGTAACATCCCTATATAAGTCTAGTAACAAGAATGTAACACATGGTCACAAATTGAAATTTTAATTTATTTTTTACAAGTTCTGAGATTTCATTTCATTAGTAACATTAGTAACAAATGGTAACATCCCTATATAAGTCTAGTAACAAGAAAGTAACACATGGTCACAAATTGAAATTTTAATTTATTTTTGACAAGTTCTGAGATTTCATTTCATTAGTAACATTAGTAACAAATGGTAACATCCCTATATAAGTCTAGTAACAAGAAAGTAACACATGGTCACACAATGAAATTTTAATTTATTTTGGCAAGTTCTGAGATTTCATTTCATTAGTAACATTAGTAACAAATGGTAACATCCCTATATAACTTTAGTAACAAAAAAGTCACACACAGTCACATACTGAAATTTATTTATTGTTTTTTGACAAAGCCTCTGATTCTATTTTGTTAGTAACATAGGTAACAAAAGGTAACGTCCCTATATAACTCTAGTAACAAAAAAGTCACACACAGTCACATAACGAAATTTATTGATTTTTGACAAAACCTCTGATTCTATTTTCTTAGTAACATAGGTAACAAAAGGTAACATCCCTATATAACTCTAGTAACAAAAAAGTCACACACAGTCACATACCGAAATTTATTGATTTTTGACAAAACCTCTGATTCTATTTTCTTAGTAACTTAGGTAACAAAAGGTAACGTCCCTATATAACTCTAGTAACAAAAAAGTCACACACAGTCACATACCGAAATTTATTGATTTTTGACAAAACCTCTGATTCTATTTTCTTAGTAACATAGGTATTAAAAGGTAACGTCCCTATATAACTCTAGTAACAAAAAAGTCACACACAGTCACATACCGAAATTTATTGATTTTTGACAAAACCTCTGATTCTATTTTCTTAGTAACATAGGTAACAAAAGGTAACGTCCCTATATAACTCTAGTAACAAAAAAGTCACACACAGTCACATACCGAAATTTATTGATTTTTGACAAAACCTCTGATTATATTTTCTTAGTAACATAGGTAACAAAAGGTAACGTCCCTATATAACTCTAGTAACAAAAAAGTCACACACAGTCACATAACGAAATTTATTGATTTTTGACAAAACCTCTGATTCTATTTTCTTAGTAACTTAGGTAACAAAAGGTAACGTCCCTATATAACTCTAGTAACAAAAAAGTCACACACAGTCACATACCGAAATTTATTGATTTTTGACAAAACCTCTGATTCTATTTTCTTAGTAACATAGGTAACAAAAGGTAACGTCCCTATATAACTCTAGTAACAAAAAAGTCACACACAGTCACATACCGAAATTTATTGATTTTTGACAAAACCTCTGATTCTATTTTCTTAGCAACATAGGTAACAAAAGGTAACGTCCCTATATAACTCTAGTAACAAAAAAGTCAAACACAGTCACATACCGAAATTTATTGATTTTTGACAAAACCTCTGATTATATTTTCTTAGTAACATAGGTAACAAAAGGTAACGTCCCTATATAACTCTAGTAACAAAAAAGTCACACACAGTCACATACTGAAATTTATTAATTTTTGACAAAACCTCTGGTTCTATTTTCTTAGTAACATAGGTAACTAAAGGTAACGTCCCTATATAACTCTAGTAACAAAAAAGTCACACACAGTCACATACTGAAATTTAATGATTTTTGACAAAACCTCTGATTCTATTTTCTTAGTAACATAGGTAACAAAAGGTAACATCCCTATATAACTCTAGTAACAAAAAAGTCACACACAGTCACATACTGAAATTTAATGATTTTTGACAAAACCTCTGATTATATTTTCTTAGTAACATAGGTAACAAACGGTAACATCCCTATATAACTCTAGTAACAAAAAAGTCACATACTGAAATTTAATGATTTTTGACAAAACCTCTGGTTCTATTTTCTTAGTAACATAGGTAACAAAAGGTAACATCCCTATATAACTCTAGTAACAAAAAAGTCACACACAGTCACATAACGAAATTTATTGATTTTTGACAAAACCTCTGGTTCTATTTTCTTAGTAACACAGGTAACAAAAGGTAACGTCCCTATATAACTCTAGTAACAAAAAAGTCACATACTGTCACATAACGAAATTAATTGATTTTTGACAAAACCTCTGATTCTATTTTCTTAGTAACATAGGTAACAAAAGGTAACATCCCTAAATAACTCTAGTAACAAAAAAGTCACACACAGTCACATAACGAAATTGATTGATTTTTGACAAAACCTCTGATTCTATTTTCTTAGTAACATAGGTAACAAAAGGTAACATCCCTATATAACTCTAGTAACAAAAAAAGTCACATACTGTCACATACCGAAATTTATTGATTTTTGACAAAACCTCTGATTCTTTTTTCTTAGTAACATAGAAAACAAAAGGTAACATCACTATATAACTCTAGTAACAAAAAAGTCACACACAGTCACATACCGAAATTTTTTGATTTTTGACAAAACCTCTGATTCTATTTTCTTAGTAACATAGGTAACAAAAGGTAACAACCCTATATAACTATAGTAACAAAAAAGTCACACACAGTCACATACTGAAATTTATTAATTTTTGACAAAACCTCTGGTTCTATTTTCTTAGTAACATAGGTAACTAAAGGTAACGTCCCTATATAACTCTAGTAACAAAAAAGTCACACACAGTCACATACTGAAATTTAATGATTTTTGACAAAACCTCTGATTCTATTTTCTTAGTAACATAGGTAACAAACGGTAACATCCCTATATAACTCTAGTAACAAAAAAGTCACACTCAGTCACATAACGAAATTTATTGATTTTTGACAAAACCTCTGATTCTATTTCCTTAGTAACATAGGTAACAAAAGGTAACATCCCTATATAACTCTAGTAACAAAAAAGTCACACTCAGTCACATAACGAAATTTATTGATTTTTGACAAAACCTCTGATTCTATTTTCTTAGTAACATAGGTAACAAAAGGTAACATCCCTATATAACTCTAGTAACAAAAAAGTCACACACAGTCACATACTGAAATTTAATGATTTTTGACAAAACCTCTGATTATATTTTCTTAGTAACATAGGTAACAAACGGTAACATCCCTATATAACTCTAGTAACAAAAAAGTCACATACTGAAATTTAATGATTTTTGACAAAACCTCTGGTTCTATTTTCTTAGTAACATAGGTAACAAAAGGTAACATCCCTATATAACTCTAGTAACAAAAAAGTCACACACAGTCACATAACGAAATTTATTGATTTTTGACAAAACCTCTGGTTCTATTTTCTTAGTAACATAGGTAACAAAAGGTAACATCCCTATATAACTCTAGTAACAAAAAAGTCACATACTGTCACATAACGAAATTTATTGATTTTTGACAAAACCTCTGATTCTATTTTCTTAGTAACATAGGTAACAAAAGGTAACATCCCTAAATAACTCTAGTAACAAAAAAGTCACACACAGTCACATAACGAAATTGATTGATTTTTGACAAAACCTCTGATTCTATTTTTTTAGTAACATAGGTAACAAAAGGTAACATCCCTATATAACTCTAGTAACAAAAAAAGTCACATACTGTCACATACCGAAATTTATTGATTTTTGACAAAACCTCTGATTCTTTTTTCTTAGTAACATAGGTAACAAAAGGTAACATCACTATATAACTCTAGTAACAAAAAAGTCACACACAGTCACATACCGAAATTTTTTGATTTTTGACAAAACCTCTGATTCTATTTTCTTAGTAACATAGGTAACAAAAGGTAACAACCCTATATAACTATAGTAACAAAAAAGTCACAGACAGTCACATACTGAAATAGGACAAGTATATACGTGCTGGGGAAAATATTTCATGATGGACCTGTGAATTCTTTACTTGTGGGTGAAACAGGTCTCATAAGCGTAAATACGACTAGCTTCTACTGATTATAAAACATACCGTACGATTTGTTGTGAATTAACTGTTGTTGTACTTTTAGTAGTTCAATCGCCACCCTTGTTTAAGAGCAACATTTAAAAAACACGTTTTTTTTTCATCCTCAAGTAATAAGTAAGTAGACTCGCCCAGTTTAATCAATCTAGACGCATACATAGAGCGCTTACTTCACCCGATTTACATTCGGAACATTTTCACGCGTTTCGGGCTTTAGTGGCAGGGGCCAGTTTCGTATTAATGGCCCGGCGTATTAATGGCCCGGTCGATTTTTTAAATAGATTGGGTAGGGGTGTTTAATATGAAAATAAATTAAAGTGGTAATAAGTAGTTAATATATTTACATATATCCAGAATGAGAAATGCATACTGCATGACATGACATGGTGGATTAGCTTTATTTGCTAGCTCCGGAAATAGGTTAAAGGTTAATTACATGTGCTTTTGAAAGTGAAAGTTGCTCGTTTATAGTGTTTACATACAGGCAGGTAATTCAGCAAAGTTTTGTGAAAAAAGTAAACGGTTAAGGGATACTTTTCTAAGCGTTTTTACACTAGTCAGATATCGAACTTTTGCATTGCAGTGTTGAAATTGCTGATTCATTTGCAGGTAATATGCGAGAGGCTTGTAAATATACCCATTTTCGTCTATTTTTATCCGAAAATTTAGGTCAAAGCGGGAGTTTTAAAAAGACATCATATATGCAAGTTATTTTTCTTTGATATACTGGTTTCAGAAAATAGAGACGGGTCTATGAAACACGTCCACGCAAGTGAAACATAGATATTTTAAGGAACTGATTTTTAGTGATTTTTTCCGCCCTTTCGGTTGGTTGTATCTTTTTTTCTTCCAGATTTACTGTCCCTTGCCCCCATAATCGTATGTTTAACATGGGATTTTTGAACCGTCCAAAGATGTTGGAAATGTTTGTCTCATTGTTTTTTGTTTTTTTTAATAAAAATGTTACTGCTTTCATTTTCTACCACTTTTTTTCCACCCTTGCCTGAAAAAACAGTAATGAGTTTGTACACTGTTCAGACAATTGTGCTCTGTTGAAATTTAACCAAACACAAGTTTACCTGCATAAACAGAAAGCGTGATATGTCACCATGCGCGGATCCGGTGTGGGGTGGGGGGGGGGGGGGGGGGGAGGGGGGGATCCGGACCCCCTCTGGAAAATCTTTAAAAAAGGAAAGAAGACAAGAAGGAAAGAAAATGTTTTTCGAAAAAGACAACATTAGGACTGCATGTAAAGTATATGCGGTTGCTGCTACATACGACCCTGACATAATTCATATTATTTATCTAAAAAAACTAAGAATTTTACCTTCAAGAAAGCTTGATTTTATCATTTTTCCCAAATTTAACAGGTTAGTCCATAAAACTGCCCCAGAATGCAGCAAATGAAGTGCTAAATTTCAAAATATCTAGACAAAAGTGAAATTGATTCTATACCAGAGAGACAAGTATTGGACAAATCTGTAAACCAGCATGGCCACACATTCGTAGAATTTCTTAGTGATACAAAGTTCTGTGTGCTTAATGGAAGATTTAACTCTACCATGTCTACAGACGATAATTTTACTTCCGTTTCACGTAAAGGCACTTCCGTAGTCGATTACATATGCGTCCCCCACGATATATTTCAGTGTTGTATCACTTTCAAGGTACAGACTATGCAGTCTATTATATCTGATAATGACCTACACGGATTACTAGGTAGATATGGCTCAAATCTGAGTTTGTCTACAAGTAGTTGTATATTTGTTACCTGTAACAACCCCTCTATATTCTGTGTGCTTAATGGAAGATTTAACTCTACCATGTCTACAGACGATAATTTTACTTCCGTTTCACGTAAAGGCACTTCCGTAGTCGATTACATATGCGTCCCCCACGATATATTTCAGTGTTGTATCACTTTCAAGGTACAGACTATGCAGTCTATTATATCTGATAATGACCTACACGGATTACTAGGGATAAGATCAAGGCCGCCAGACCATTGTGTAATTATAACGGAATTTAAATTGACAAGGTACGCCCAAGAAAACCATTGTAGCGGCAACAGCGATCAAGAGGTTAAATCATCTAGATACAATTTGAATAGAATACCGCAAGACTTCATGAGCAGTGAATTAACGAGAATAGCTCTTACAAATATCATCTCAAGTATAGAAATAAGTAGGGAAACACAGTTAGACATCGATACTATTAATGAAAAGTTGTGCAATTGTATTATCACAGAAACGAATAATTATATTCCAAAATATAATTCTTCGACCAGAACAAGAAAGAAATACAAACACAGGAAACCCTACTGGGACGAAAACCTGGCTAACCTGTGGAATGATATGAGAGCAAAAGAGAATTCATTTTTACGGTGCAAAGGCAATAGACACATAAAAACTACATTGCGTGAGCAATACATTACCGCTAGAAACTTGTTTGATAAAACATTACACACAACAGAACGTCAGTACAGAACAGCAGTGGCAATGGACATTGGGGATATGTCTTCTACAAATCCGCGATATTTCTGGGACAAGATACGACGGCTGGGCCCACGGCAAAATAAATCAATACCTATACTGATCGTAAATGAACACGGACATACTGTATCAGACGAAACATTGGTTTTTGAGCGGTGGAAAAATGACTTTGGAAAATTGTATAATCACGAGGAAAACAGTAACTTCGATAAGGAATTTTCCGATCGAAGCAAAACACATAAACAGTTATTGGAATTAAACATGCTAGACCCTTTGTATACAGCGAATGTTTAGTTAAACCAGAATATTACGCTCAGTGAGGTATCAACTATTGTTATGAGTGCAAAATCAAAATCTGCCTGCGGAATAGACGCGATACCTTATGCTGTTCTGAAATTCCCAATAGTTATAAGTGTCCTTCATCAGTTATTTCAGTTGATCTTCGATACTGGAATTATCCCTTCGCTATGGAGAAAATCAGTCATTTGCCCCATCTTAAAAGACCCTAACAGTGACGCCAGATTACCTCTAAATTACAGGGGAATAAGTTTATTATCGTGCTTAAGCAAACTGTATAGTTCATTTCTTAATAAAAGAATTACAAAGTATTTGAACGACAATGAGCTTTTAGCCGATGAACAAAATGGCTTCAGGTCAGACAGATCTTGTGAGGATCATGTTTTTACACTTGACAGTATAATCAGGAACAATAACTCTGTATTTACAGCCTTGAATGATCTACGTAAATGTTTCGATTTCATCGACAGAGATATGATGCTCTACAAACTCCCCCTAAATGGAATTGATGGAAAAGTACACCAGTCTATTAAAAACATCTACAGCAAATCTATATCTTGTACAAGAATAAATGGAAAACTTATGGAGTGGTTCCAATGTAAAACCGGCGTAAAGCAGGGTGATAACTTGTCCCCTACAATATTCTCGATTTTCGTGAATGACCTTGTGAAAGAAATAAGTGACCTTGACCTTGGAATCAGTGTTGGTAATACATCGGTATCCATGCTTCTATATGCAGACGATATCGTTCTTATTGCAAAATCAGAACAAGATCTACAACGGATGTTAACTAAAATGCATTCTTGGTGCAAAAGATGGCGTGTCCTAGTGAACACTGATAAATCAAAAGTTGTACATTTCAGAAAAGGCCGCTCCGCTAGATGTAATTTCGAATTTACTTTAGGGATTAACACCTTAGAAATAGTCGACAGATATAAATACTTAGGTGTATTGATGCACGAAAAGCAAGATTTTAGATATAACTGTGAGCTGCTGTCAAAAGGTGCTGGTCGAGCTCTTGGGGGCATGATATCAAAAATCCATAATCTGAAACAGTGTGGTTTTAATACTTATCAGAAACTCTACTTCCCATATGTAACATCAGTTTCAGACTACTGTGCTTCAATTTGGGGATATAAACAATACCAATCAGCCGACACTATTCATAATCGTGCAATGCGTTATTTTCTGGTTGTTCACAGATTTACACCAACTTTAGCACTTATTGGTGAGACTGGGTGGCTACCAAGCAGGTACAGACGGTGGCTAATAATGATACGGTACTGGAATCGTTTAGTTAAACTTGACAATTCACGGCTAACCAAGCGTGTATTCATGGCGGATTATAGATCAGTCAATACAAATACCTGGTGTTCGGAAATAAAAACGATATTATCCAATGTCGATTTAATGTCTCACTATAACAATCAGAGAGCGGTAAATATGAATATAACGCGTGATAAAATGAACGAATACTTTTCCTCCATTTGGGCACAAGATTGTGAAAACGTGTCGAAATTAAGAACATATATAACATTTAAAACTGAATTTAGATGTGAAAATTATCTATCATTAGACTTAAAAAGACACGAGAGATCCATGTTTGCTCAATTCAGGTGTGGAATTCTTCCACTAAGAGTAGAGACTGGCCGATATATCGGAAAACCCGCAAATGAAAGACTATGTGTTATATGTAATAGTGTAGAATATATTAACAATGATGATAAGTTCAAATATTTGATAAACAACTACCCAAGGAAAAGCGCAAAATTTGTTGTTAGAGCGTTCATGATAAGAAAAAGCGTGCTATATAAGTAGCATAACTTGTACATAAGGCTTATTCTGTAATATTAGTAGAAAGCACTTGTTTTGAAACATTTCAGATAACAAAATTTTGAAATGCATTTACATATTCTTGTTATGTTCCCATATTTATTATTTCATATATTAAGAAGATGATATAGCATGATATCATGTTATTAGATCTAAATACTTATATGTTTTTGTGTAAATCATATGACTTTGTAAAAAGATTTATACTATGTTTTCTTTGACTGACATCTCTACATTATTATGTCAAATATATATATAAATTACGTACAATAGCTCACTAACAATTATTTGATCACTTTAAAATTGAAATATCCATGTTCGTTATTTATTCTTTTAGGGTGTGTATCCGTGAAATATTGTTAAATAGTTCTTATAGGTGACATATAGCAGCTTATTTTAGGTAGTACAATAAAGGGTTATTAGAATTCGTTATAATTATAGTTGTTATGCAGTATCATTTAATTGCAATAGCATTTACCGAAAGTAAATAAAATCAAACGATTTTAAACAACAGCTGGTAGTATCTTTCTTAATTAATTATTGAGTCCATTGCGCATTTTACATCCATTTGTGCGCAATTGACTTAGCTCAAATATCTGCTGTTTGTGTGCCATTTTCAGTTCTTAGTATCTTAACGATATTTCCACGAACTTTAGCCGACAAGGTGCCTATAAAATTGAGTCCATTGCGCACTTTTCCTCCATTTCATACCATTGCGCACTTTACCTCCATTTCGCACCATAGGATAATAGAAAAAGTAAGCAGTCGCAAAATCCGCTTCCGGTAAAATGGCTTAATTCGGATAGTTTGGAAATGCCGCTAATCCTTCTATGTGGATTTCCGTCCAGCGGAAAGTCAAAAAGGGCTAATGAATTACAAGAATATTTCTCTAATGACTATAAAAGAAATGTGACTGTAATTAGTGATCATTCTGTTGGTGTTAATCGAAATGATGTATACGACGGTGAGTGTTAAGCCAAAAAAAGTGGGTGGGGAATGGTAAACAAACATTGTTTCCCAAACAAAGTATCCTGCGGATGACATATGCACTGATGTTGAGAGTAGGCTGCCATTAATTTATTTTAATGGTATAACACGTATGCATACAGGAATATGATAACCCTGAGAATACGAGAAACAGGGATAATTGTAGGCAGTGGCTACGATTACGGTACCGTAATCCTAGCCTCCGGTTCTAGGATTACGGAAGTTCCGTATTCCTAGACAACCCTATGAGGATAGGCTAGGATTACGGAAGTATTTAAGAGGCATCAAATATATATTAGGTTATGCATAAATGATGCTGAAAACTTCTTATTTCACTTAATTACAATAGCGATTTTTCATGCCTGCCTTATTTTTTCATGTTATCTATCCGCCATTTTGGGTTAGTATAATCTTAAACGCTATATTAATGGCGGCGCGCGGAAATATTATAGAAATATGAGTGTCAAAGTTAGGTTTAAAAAAATATTCTATACTTTGATTTTTTTTATTTATAACCATATTGTATTTTATTAAAGACCATTTGTGTTGATTTGATGAAAAAAAAAATGCAGGTATATACGAAACATAGATAATTCTATAATATTTCCTCGCGCCGCCATTAAGATTATTCTAACCCAAAACAGCGAATAGATAGCACAAAATAATAGTGAAATAAGTAAGTTTACAACGTCATTTATGCATAACCTAACATATATTTGATGCCTCTTAAATACTTCCGTAATCCTAGCCTATCCTCATAGGGTTGTCTAGGAATACGGAACTTCCGTAATCCTAGAACCGGAGGCTAGGATTACGGTACCGTAATCGTAGCCACTGCCATAATTGTATGTGAGCCATGAGTGCGACACCTATGTACCAGTCACTTTATGTACCAGACACTTTATGTACCACTTAGACACTTAGTGTACCACCTATATATTATATAGTTATTGTATCTCATAGTGTAGCACTGTGAATATGTGATAATTACCTGTGAAAACAACTTTGATTTAATCAGCTCAAGTCCATAGAATGTTGTTAACATTTCTATGGGAAAAAGTTAAATTTTACCTTATCAATTATGAAAATTAACTTTTAATTTTAGTAAAAAACATTTCAAGTAAGATAAAATGTAACATTTTCATCAAATCAGTACAAAAATGATCATCCACTATATATGATATATGTTGTACATAAGGTGTCCAAAGTGGTACATAAAGTGTCTGGTACATAAAGTGTAGGGTTGGATACCGGTTCCCGGTATCTGTACAATACCGAATAATCACTTCGAAAAGTACCGGTATATACCGTTTCGTAAAAGAACCGGTTCCGATTTCGGTATTTCCATAAAAGTAAAAACAAAATTCTTACAAAATCTGCGGCAAAATAAAGCAGAAATTTAAGCAAATAGCGTAATAACGCGATCGACATTGTTTACTGTGATACCGCTCACTCAGAGTAACCTCCCTTGACATGGAGAGCTAACCGTGCGAATAGTTTCGTATGCTAAATATTACCTGAAATACTTCTTTTCTCGTCGTTTTAAACAACGCAAACCAATACATAATTTCAAAATATACGACACGATTTTTCTTTGTAGTTTTCTTTTAAAACCAATGAAAAAAAAAATGATGTAAATAAAAAAATTACGAGACTAAGCTGTAACCTACGTAAACAAATAATCGGTTTTCGCGAACCATTAGAAATAATGTTATTGTTGGAATGTTGGTTCTTTCAAGTGTTTTGAAGGTTATTGTTCAATTAAAAATGTGTTGCAAAGTGTTTCACTTTAAAAACATTACTAGTCAACCTAGTCCAAGATTATCATGAGTGAGAATTAGTCTGACTTGTTAGAGGGGTAATTTGAAAGCTAGCAAGTGTTTAGTTAACAGTTCTAGACAGTACTGAGCTTTAAAAGCATTACTACAGTGAGTGTATTCATAGATTTAAATTGCATAGTGAGCGAGGTATCTGCTCTAGATTTTTATTTTGGAAAACTAGTCTGTAAGATAGGTTTATTTTTTACTCTTTCATAATCTAATACATACAACATTCCATTAACAGATTTAAAATGTTTATTTATCACAGCAAATTTTCATGTATATATACTTACATAGGTGTATATAATACTAAGCAAATCATTGCTTATGTAATGTATTACAAAGCATGGTATCGGTATCGGTATCGTTAAAAATACCGTATCGTTTCGTTGGTATCGGTATCGGTATCGGACCGCTTCGTCCTTAACGATATCCAACCCTAATAAAGTGACACATCCGTGAGCCACGATATTCTGATAACTTTTGCATAGGTCAATATCTTTCCTGCATGTACAACATAGAAAGTACATTTTCTGTGTTGAGCCTTCCATGGAAAGGCGGCAATTTTTAAATCACATTCTACTAAAAAACAAAAATATTAGTGAAATTTTAAGAAATCTGGAAAGAATATCCATTTTACCCTTCCATTCAATTGATGTTTATGTGAATAAATCGTAAAACACGAGTTTGTCACTGTTTTAAACAACACACCCTAAAGTTTACACAAATTTTACATGGCTCCAATTCATGTAACGTGATCGATAAGACCAACCGCACTGCCAGCGTGTATACTGGGTATACCAATTACCATGAGTC
Organism: Mercenaria mercenaria; assembly: GCF_021730395.1. NCBI lineage: Eukaryota > Metazoa > Mollusca > Bivalvia > Venerida > Veneridae > Mercenaria > Mercenaria mercenaria. Next base: position 50,186 of record NW_026463261.1, read on the forward strand.
TTATATTCGGTGGACTCTATAACAAAATGATTGTTTGAAAGGATAAATTTTATTCTGTTTAATTAATTTATATTTTAGCTTAAGACTTTTGGCAAAAAATCATCAAAACCCCAGGAAAAAGTTCCACTACTGTCATTCAAAGAACAGAGGTGGAGAATTTTAGCATTTTCATGCATCTACCTATTACCGTGAATTTCAACTTTCATTCTAAAGAAGTTGTTAAGTTGATCAAAGACAAAGAAAGCATTTCTATTTTACAATGGTCCAAACTAAATATGAAACAAATATGGCAGAAATAAGCAAGTTTAATAAAAATTTGCGGAGAAAAATTGCAAAGATTAACCATAATGACCAATCACTTAGTTAAATTCCTTAATTTCTGGGATCAATGTGAATAAAAAGAAAGACACTCCAATTTTCAAAAATAGTTTTGCTAAAAATCCTAGCACATTGAGCATGAATAATGAGAGAAAAACTGTAAAGCAATTTTCATGTTAAGTGTCAAAACAGGACATTCATGGTAATATGTTTATCCCGGTAATTGGTATACCCAGTATACTGAGTGTAATGGCGGACGTGTAAATACAGCGAGGTAGCCAAACTGAAACATAATACATATAGTGTTTACGCTTTATTAATGTGTTTTACTGTTATGTTTAAACCATAAAATGATTCAGTTTTATTTTGTCTTACGATTTCATCTCATTGTGTAAATTTATATATTGCCTGATCATGTTTTTACCTAAATCTAACTTCACCACAGAAAAGGTTGTTATTGGTTTTGACGTAAAAAGAGGGATTATGACCTATCATGAAAATATCTAAGAATCCCTTTTGACATCAGATTATATGGACTGTTTCCTGCAGAAAATATGACATGTATGAAATATCCCCACAAGTGCCACAACTTACGTTTTCGATGGACCTATATTTTCGATGATTTCGGTATTTGTGGTTAATTTGCTTATCCAGTGTTTTTTAAGCTTTGCGGGGAATGGTGTCAGACCCGTAAGGAGGGGAAAATTGCGTCGAAACCACTTGAATAGGGGGGAAATTGCGTCATGATAAAAGCAGTGTTTTTCATGTGTTACAACAAAGAGCTATAAAAATAAATAAGGCATATAGAGCAAATCTCGCCAAAAAAAACGTGACAACTGAAAGAGATCTCATTTACCGAACGTGACACATTCTCCACCATAAAAATTTATGGTAGCCTAGCTCAGGAAACAGGAAACAGACACTGTTTTACGTCTTATTGACATGTTTTATTTTTATATTTAAACCATAAAATGGTTCAGTTTTATTTTGTTTTATGATTTAATTTATTTAGGTGAAAACATGATCTGGCGATATACTTAAGTGTATTGCCAGATCATGTTTTTACCTAAATCTATTTCCACAACAGAAAAGGTCTTTACTTGTTTTGATGTATATAAAGAGAGGGATTCTGCCTTATCACAAAAAATATCTCGAATCAGTTCTGAGGTCAGATTATTAGGAAGCAATATTAACACGTAATTATTATTATTTATGTTCTTGATTTCAACAGTGGACAAAAGGAATAAGTCAGAAATTTTGTATTGAATATTAAAGTATATAATTATATAGCGGTATCACAAGTACATGTATAAAAAACATATAATTTGTTTCCATAATTATTAATTTATAAACCTTCAGAAAAAAATTTCCTGGACCTTTGAAGTGACCGCCCTTCATACAGTTCAAATAATGGGTTATGGTTTTTAATAAATTAGTGTTTTCAAAATCGGATAAGATCACTCAGAAAGGATGGTCACCAGAAAATGATTTGTGGCCTTTTAGCATGACTCGTATTGTAAGACTCTACAGGTCTGGAATGATCATAATAGTTCATGCCCTTTCCTTGCATACAGACTTGTCTAAGGCTTTACAGGTTTTTGGGAAGTTTACTGTTGAATCGGCATTACTTCCCTTAGCAGCCAGCTGCCCAAAACAACCAGTCACAGAACTTCCCATTCTGAGTCATTTTTAGCTGGACTACATGTATTCAAAGAATAGTCAAGCTATTCTACTCACCCTGGCATCTGCGTCGGCATCACACCTTGGTCTCGTACAGCTATCATTTAAAGGCATATAGCTTTGAAACTTAGTTTTTCTTTTTCTAGGTCAATTACCAACCTCACTGGGTCAAGTCCCATAACTCTGACATGTATTTTGAGCAAATTATGCCCCCTTTTGGACTTAAAAAATTCTGGTTAAAGTTCTACATGCAAGTTACTATCTCCAAAACTAATGCAGAATATTGAATTGAAACTTCACATGTGCCTTCGGGGTTATAAAACTAGTTGATAGCAGCAAGTCGCATAACTCTGATATGCATTTTGGTAAAATTATGTCCCCTTTGAACTTACAACTCTTTTGATATATCCCCTTTTGAACTTTAAACTCTTTTGATATTTAACCTTTTTGGGTAATATTTTCCTGCTTCTTGGACAATATTTCGAATAGTCGAGCTTGGCTGTCTTATGGACAGCTCTTGTTTGTTTAAGTATCCACTTATATATTAAGTATAACTTTGCCTAACTTAAAGGCAGCCAGATTGTATCACTCCAATAAACTTAAGTCTGCTAGCAGCGAGTTTGCCTTTGCAACCAGTATGGACCAAGATCAGCCTGCACATCTGTGCGGGCTGATTATGGTCTGCACTGTTCACTACTCAGATAGTAAATTTTCAGTGAACAACTGAACATCCCTTTGAATAATATTAAAAAGTAGTACTGGTCAAATTGAATGATGGACCAGTCCATTTTAGAAATTTTGCAGGGTAAAGCTTAAATGGCTGTTAAATACAGGTTTAACTATATTTTACTATGGTGATACAGAATCTCAGTACAGGAAATAAATGTTATTAAATTTTCATTTTCCAGCGTTTATATATTAAAGCAGCATCTCTATTTTAACTGATATTTCAGATTCCAAGAAAGAAAAGATTGTGAGGGGGAATTTGAAATCATCAGTGCAAAGGTAAATTTCTGTCAGAATCCCAGACACTTACGGATGTTTTTATATATATTAGTTGATAAAAGTCGTATTTAACTGGGCATGATTCTTGATGGACACAGAAAATTAACGTGGTTTTCTATAAGAACTAAAAATGTAGAATAAGTAAAAGGGTCATGAAATAATAAATTGGAGGGTTGAATGCAATACTTTTGTAACTTGGGATCTTTTGAATAATCTGTTTAATAAAGAAGGACTCATGGTGGTTATTCATTTGTCTTTAAGATTTCTATGGTATAAAGTACAGTTAATAAATCGAATTAAGAGCACTTAATTTTTTTAAAAACCTAATCAGTCTTTGCACTTCTAATAAAATTTAAAACAAATTGACAGAAATTGGTGATGGGGGCGGGTGAAAAGATGCTTTTGGTAACTGAAAACTGCTTTGATGTACAGTTGTAAAACCTATGGTATGATCGCTGTAGGCCTGCAGTGGTCAGATTTCATTTGATGGTTGCATGAGGTTAGCAGAAAACAAAGTTCGAGGTTATTGCGGCTGGGAAACTTAAACAATTTCCGACTTACAATTGAAGCATAACTGAAGTAAACTCTCCCCTATAATTGTCACACTTCATACTAGGACAGGCCATTTTTGAACAGGCATGACTGTTTTTATGCCCCTGGCATCTACTGATGCAGGAGGCATATAGTGATTGCCCTGTCCGTCCATTCGAGGTTAACCAAATGGGATCGTTTCATCTAGCATCAATACCCCTAACTAGAATGACTTGATACTAATGCAGATGTAACCTGTGACCATTCCTCATCTTCAGACATCACTTGACCTTGAACTTGACCATGAACTTGACCTCGTATTGGACTTAGGTTGCCACTGGAGGCATCAAGCATTTATTGAACACAGCTCCTTGTTACTATCAACTTTTCTTTAATATAAAAGTTTTTCCTCTCATATAATTAATGCTCTGATCTGTCACAAAACATTTTAAATGTGCTTTTTTTCTTTATATTTTGCAGATGTTTGAATAAAGACAGCATTACAATTTTGGATTCTTTAAATTATATAAAAGGTTTGTTTACACTCCTAACTAAACAACATTTTGTGCTTAACAAGAATATCTAATAGCTTATGAAGATTCTTGTTTACATTGACTTTGTGCATGTACATTTGTAGTAGGGCTACACAGTCCTGTCAAGTCATTTCTGTTTAATGGATACCCGCACTGAAATTTAGTACTACTGCTGTTTGGCATCATTTAGTTTGTTAAAAAAGAAATACAAGAATAGTGTTATGATTAATTGGACATAAAAATGTATTGATGCCAGATAGATTTCAATCTTTTTACCTCTTATCATGCTCACCAGGACACAATTGTTTCTGCCTTTGCAACCAGTGTAGATCATTATCAGCCTGCACATCCGTGCAGTCTGATCAAGATCTACACTGTTCGCCATTCAGCCAGTAATTTTTTGGTTAGCACCTCTTTTAACAGTGAATGGTACTGTCCAAACTGAAAGATAGAAAAGTTCTTTATAATAGAAATTAAGCAGGGTTAAGTTAAAAGGTTTATTCCAATATAATATTAATTTAAACATTGTTTCTTAAACTTCCAGGGTTTCGTTATGAATTGTATTGTGTTACCAAAGAATCGCAGACTACTCAGTGTGTTGTAAGTAAGATTTTGTTATATAGTTGTGAGGTTTTGCAAGATCTTACTAACTGCCTTTTTTCCAGTACCATATCGTCACAGTCTAAAAGGTGGATATATGCATCTGTATTTCAGTGCATATGGCAGTATTATGCTCACAGGACTGGTGACAAATGATAAAATGCTAGTGTTTGATTAAATTAATTCTATATTTTATTTAGTCATTGTGCTGCTTATTTGTTCCAGCCTGAAAAAAACTTCTTCTCGATCCTTTGGTTTTTAGCTCATCTGATTTTTTGAAAAAAAAAGATGAGTTATTGTCATCACTCGGGCGGTTGTCGGCGTCGGCGTTGCCTGGTTAAGTTTTATGTTTAGGTCAGCTTTTCTCCTAAACTATCAAAGCTATTGCTTTGAAACTTGGAATACTTGTTCACCATCATAAACTGACCCTGTATAGCAAGAAACATAACTCCATCTTGCTTTTTGCAAGATTTATGGCCCCTTTTGTACTTAGAAAATATCAGATTTCTTGGTTAAGTTTTATGTTTAGGTCAACTTTTCTCCTAAACTATCAAAGCTATTGCTTTGAAACTTGGAACACTTGTTCACCGTCATAAGCAGACCCTGTACATCAGGAAACATAACTCCATCTTGCTTTTTGCAAGAATGATTGCCTCTTTTGGACTTAGAAAATCAGTTTTCTTGGTTAAGTTTTATGTTTAGGTCAGCTTTTATCTTAAACTATCAAAGCTATTGCTTTTAAACTTGCAACACTTGTTCACCATCATAAGCTGAGCCTGTACAGCAAGAAACATAACTCCATCCTGCTTTTTGCAAGATTTATGGCCCCTTTTGGACTTAGAAAATATCAGATTTCTTGGTTAAGTTTTATGTTTAGGTCAACTTTTTCTCTTAAACTATCAAAGCTATTGCTTTGAAACTTGCAACACTTGTTCACCATCATAAGCTGACCATGTACAGCAAGAAACATAACTCCACCCTGCTTTTTGCAAGATTTATGGGCCCTTTTGGACTTAGAAAATATCAGATTTCTTGGTTAAGTTTTATGTTTAGGTCAACTTTTTCTCTTAAACTATCAAAGCTATTGCTTCTAAACTTGCAACACTTGTTCACCACCATAAGCTGACCCTGTACAGCAAGCAACATAACTCTATCCTGCTTTTTGTAATAATTATTGCCCCTTTTGAACTTAGAAAATCATTTTCTTGGTTGAGTATTATGTTTAAGTCAACTTTCCTCATAAACTATCAAAGCTATTGCTTTAAAACTTGCAACAGTTTTTCACCATCATAAGTGGACACTGTACATCAAGAAACATAACTCTATCCTGCTTTAATGCAAGGATGATGGCCCTTTTTAGACTTACAAAATCATGGGTAGGACAATATTTCTGTTATACAAAAAAAAAATCAGATGAGCGTCAGCACCTGCAAGGCGGTGCTCTTGTTATAGTTTCCGCCTTTCCGGACAATAACTCATGAAAGGCATGACAGATTTTAATTGTTTTTGGTACACAGGTGTAACATCTTAAAATACAGGTCAAGTTTGACTTTTGCAACAAACCACCATTTTTAGCTCACCTGTCACAAAGTGACAAGGTGAGCTTTTGTGATCGCGCGGTGTCCGTCGTGCGTCCGTAAACTTTTGCTTGTGACCACTCTAGAGGTCACATTTTTCATGGGATCTTTATGAAAATTGGTCAGAATGTTCATCTTGATGATATCTAGGTCAAGTTCGAAACTGGGTCACGTGCCTTCAAAAACTAGGTCAGTAGGTCTAAAAATAGAAAAACCTTGTGACCTCTCTAGAGGCCATATATTTCACAAGATCTTCATGAAAATTGGTCAGAATGTTCACCTTGATGATATCTAGGTCAAGTTCGAAACTGGGTCACATGCCATCAAAAACTAGGTCAGTAGGTCTAAAAATAGAAAAACCTTGTGACCTCTCTTAGAGGCCATATATTTCAAAGATCTTCATGAAAATTGGTCAGAACGTTCATCTTGATGATATCTAGGTCAAGTTCGAAACTGGGTTACGTGCCGTCAAAAACTAGGTCAGTAGGTCAAATAATAGAAAAACCTTGTGACCTCTCGAAAGGCCACATTTTTCATGGGATCTGTATGAAAGTTGGTCTGAATGTTCATCTTGATGATATCTAGGTCAAGTTCGAAACTGGGTCACGTGCGATCAAAAACTAGGTCAGTAGGTCTAAAAATAGAAAAACCTTGTGACCTCTCTAGAGGCCATATATTTCATGAGATCTTCATGAAAATTGGTCAGAATGTTCACCTTGATGATATCTAGGTCAAGTTCGAAAGTGGGTCACGTGCCATCAAAAACTAGGTCAGTAGGTCAAATAATAAAAAAACCTTGTGACCTCTTTAGAGGCCATATTTTTCATGGGATCTGTATGAAAGTTGGTCTGAATGTTCATCTTGATGATATCTAGGTCAGTTTCGAAAGTGGGTCACGTGCCATCAAAAACTAGGTCAGTAGGTCAAATAATAGAAAAACCTTGTGACCTCTCTAAAGGCCATATTTTTCATGGGATCTGTATGAAAATTGGTCTGAATGTTCATCTTGATGATGTCTAGATCAAGTTTGAAACAGGGTCATGTGCGGTCAAAAACTAGGTCAGTAGGTCTAAAAATAGAAAAATCTTGTGACCTCTCTAGAGGCCATACTTATGAATGGATCTCCATAAAAATTGGTCAGAATGTTCACCTTGATGATATCTAGGTCAAGTTTGAAACTGGGTCACGTGCCTTAAAAAACTAGGTCAGTAGGTCAAATAATAAAAAAACCTTGTGACCTCTCTAAAGGCCATACTATTCATGGGATCTGTATGAAAGTTGGTCTGAATGTTCATCTTGATGATATCTAGGTCAAGTTTGAAACTGGGTCAACTGCGGTCAAAAATTAGGTCAGTAGGTCTAAAATTATTAAAATCTTTTGACCTCTCTAGAGGCCATATTTTTCAATGGATCTTCATGAAAATTGATCTGAATGTTCACCTTGATGATATCTAGGTCAGTTTCGAAACTGGGTCACGTGCGGTCAAAAACTAGGCCAGTAGGTATAAAAATAGAAAAACCTTGTGACCTCTCTAGAGGCCATATTTTTCATGAGATCTTCATGAAAATTAGTGAGAATGTTCACCTTGATGATATCTAGGTAAGATTCAAAACAGGGTCACGTACCTTCGAAAACTAGGTCAATAGGTCAAATAATAGAAAAACCTTGTGACCACTCTAGAGACCATATTTTTCAATGGATCTTCTTGAAAATTGATCAGAATTCTTATCTTGATAATATCTAGGTCAAGTTCAAAACTGGGTCACATGAGCTCAAAAACTAGGTCACTATGTCAAATAATAGAAAAAATGCCGTCATACTCAAAACTGGGTCATGTGGGAAGAGGTGAGCGATTCAGGACCATCATGGTCCTCTTTTTTGACATAGTTATGGCCCCTTTCCAACTTAATAAGTTTTGCCATAATTCTGTGACAAGGCCGTATTGTGGGGCTATTATTCGTCGCTCTTGTGACAGTTGAACTTTTAAGTTTTGTTTGTATTCGAAAGATACAATGTACACTGCAATACAGAATACACACATGGTATTTGACATATACTTTGTAACACATGTTATGCTGCTTTTATCTTTGATACACTGTAACACAGACGTATGTTTTTATATCTGACAGATACACTGTAACACAGATGCAGTGACAGCATCACAGTGGAATCTCAGCAGGGAGCCTGGTGAACAGTATTCACAAGAAATGTAAGTTTTTCATAGTAGTATTAGGTCCAGTGTAATAGAATTAAACTTGGAAACCAGTCTCAAAATACAGCCTTCCCATTGGTCAGTTTCAAAATTGTGTTCAGCAGCAACCAATCAGATATTATTGCCTTTAGACTGGTCATGGTTTTATTAATTTCAGTTTTACTTGTCTAGAATTTTTGTTTACTAGTTCATACCTGCTGTAGTGTTCATCTGCATGTGTTCTGTAACAATTTTGTATACTGAAATGTCACCTTCGAGGCATGCATCCAGGATTTTGAGTTTACACTGTAAACTTTACAGGGAACAGTTATTGTTCAAGATTTCCAAATGTTTTAAAATGTTCCAATTTGTGCAGACTGGATAATATTTATCCACATGACTGCCCCAATGTTTTTCTGTTTTTGCAAATTTAAAAGCACTTACTTATATAATGTGGCTGCGGCTGTGTTCTCTTCCATGTCCCAATGGATCTTTCTTTTCAGGTCATGCAGAATTTGATTGTATGCAGGATTGATTAAACAGGTTCTCTCCACTCTTATATACATATGCTAGAATTCATTTTCTAACCTTTATGTATACTAATTTAAGTGTATGGCTAGCTACACAGTTTTCATATTTTTCAACAGTACTGAAACAGCTTTTACTTATTCCATTTTTCTCACAGTTTTGATGCTTTAGTGATGAGGTTTGAGGAGCCTAATGGATCTAACAGATGGGATTCACCGTTGTTTGTTGTACAGAAAGACGATACATTACCATTTGAAGCTATAGCAGACACGTTACTGAAGCGGAAACCCCCACCACAGAATGCATCTACATTACCGGTAAGTAACAGAGCTTGGGCAATCATTACCGGTAAGCATAATCAGCTGTAGTATCCTCTGTGATCATGTCTACTTCTGGTAAAAAATGGAACCAAGGGTTCTTCTCTCACTTTTCACTGTGCTGTTCTGGAAACCACTGATTAGCGACAACATGTATTAATTTGCAAGTTGAGACTCTTTGTTTTGGGTTTAACACCAATATTTAACAGTATTTAAACAGGGCCTCCGTGGCTGAGTGGTTAAGGTCGCTGACTTCAAATCACTTGCCCCTCATTAATGTGGGTTTGAGCCTCACTCGGAGAGTTGAATTCTTCATGTGAGGAAGCCATCCAGCTGGCTTACGGAAGGTCAGTGGTTCTACCCAGGTGCCCACTCGTGATGAAATAATACACAGAGGGGCACCTGGGGTCTTCCTCCACCATTAAAGCTGGGAAGTCACCATATGACCTATCATGTGTCGGTGTGACGTTAAATCCAAAACAAAAAAAAAAGAAAAAAAGTCATGTAACGGCAAGCAGTTAACCTAACCAGTGTTTCTGGATTCTGTAACAGTACAAACCTGTTATCAGCAAGTAACTGCCAACTTCCCAACAGGAATTATCAGAGGTGGAGGAGGAATGGGGATCGAACTTGCGACCCCACGATCAGAAGACCAATGCTCTCTCCCTACTGAGCTAAGCGGGCAGGTTGAGACTGAACTCTGAAGTCAGTTATTATTCAGTAATACTGTCGACAAATGATCATTTGAGGTCACAGTGACATGTGCGAAAGGCAGGAGAGGCAGGAGTAATGCAGGCTTTAAAGTGATATACATACAGAGATATATAAATATATATAAATATAAGGATACTGGCTGGAAAATATCTCGAGGGAGCACAGTTGTTCTAGCCATCGATGCTTGATAAGCGATGTTTCACTGTTCAACATTCTATGGAGGTGACATTATAAAAGTGAAATACAATTGAAATCTTAGGCCTAGTTTGAGAGCCTTGAATTGACAGGTGAAATTGGTGCAGTATACAAACAAACATATAGCTCTAGTTGATGAAAGTGTCACCTTGGAAAATCGTTTTGTTGTATTTGCAAGTCAGTAAAGGGTCAGTTCTGCTAAGACAATAAGACTGGAAATGTGTATTATCCTGCTAGTTATGTGTATTACTGTGGGGCTTATTTGAATTTCACGAGTCTGTTTTGCTGGCATCCTTCTTGGATGTGTCATCATTTCCACAAGGGATTCGAACTACTGTAACCTCGGTCAGTGTTGAGTGACAACTATGCCTCCACTGAAGCATTGATTCCTTTATTTGAGCCGTGCCATGAGAAAACCAACATAGTGGGTTTGCGACAAGCATGGATCCAGACCAGACTGCGCAGATGCGCAGGCTGGTCTGGATCCATGCTGGTCGCAAAGCAACTATGTTGGTTTTCTCATAGCACGTGTCATATTATACTGTTTGATTTCTGTATATATATGTGTATCTGATTTTCTATTTCAGCAACCACTGTCTTCCACCAACTTCCTATATGAGTTAGACCGAGTAACAAGTGATATTCTACAAGTCATAATGGCTGCCTTAAAGACATACGTTCCTGGTGACCAGATCAGTATACCAAGCTCAACAGATAAAGTATCCTTCATTAACCCGTAACCTGCTTAATTTCTTTAATGAACTTGTTGGACAGTGCCATTAACTGTTAAAAGGAGTGCATATAAAAAGCTTACTGATTGAATGGCCAACAGTGCAGGTCATGATTAGACTAAACGGATATGCAGGCTGATTAGTATCTAATCTGGTAGCAATGACAGAATCACTACCGGTATATATTTTGGCTTTTAAGACACACTGAGTTATAAGAGGCACCCGGAAACCAGATATGCAGTTTAGGGTTTCTTTTTAGCTCACCTGTCACAAAGTGACAAGGTGAGCTATTGTGACCGCTTGATGTCCGTTGTCCGTAGTGCGTCCGTCAACAATTTCTAAAAAAATCTTCTTCTTGAAAACCACTGGGCATAATTACACCAAACTTCACAGGAATGATCCTTGGATGGCCCCCTTTCAAAATTGTTCAAAGAATTGAATTCCATGCAGAACTCTGGTTGCCATGGCAACCGAAAGAAAAAACTTTAAAAATCTTCTTGTCCTAAACCACAGGGCCTAGTGCTTTGATATCTGGTATGTAGCATCATCTAGTGGCCCTCTACCAAAATTTTTCAAATTATCCCCCTAGGGTCAAATATGGCCCCGCCCCGGGGGTCACATGGTTTATATAGACTTATATAGGGAAAACTTTAAAAATCTTCTTGTACAAAACGACATGACCTAGGGCTTTGATATCTGGTGTGTAGCATCATCTAGTGGCCCTCTACCAAAATTTTTCAAATTATCTCCCTAGGGTCAAATATGGCCCCGCCCCGGGGGTCACATGGTTTATATAGACTTATATAGGGAAAACTTTGAAAATCTTCCTGTACAAAACCACATGGCCTAGGGCTTTGATATTTGGTTTGTAGCATCATCTATTGGTCCTCAACCAAATTTTTCAAATTATCCTCCTAGGGTCAAATATGGCTCTGCCCCGGGGGTCCCAAGTTTTACATAGACTTATATAGGAAAAAAAAGTTTAAAAATCTTCTTGTCTGAAACCACAACACTTAGACCTTTGATATTTGGTTTGTAGCATTGTCTTATGGTGCTCAACCAAAATTGTTCAAATTGTACCCCTTGGGTGAAAAGAGGCCCTGCTCTGGGGGTCCAAAGTTTTATATAGACTTATATAGGAAAAAAGCTTTAAAAATCTTCTTGTCTGAAACCATACGACCTAGGCTTTTGATATTTGGTATGATGCATTGTCTAGTAGTCCTCTGCCAAAATTGTTCGAATTATGTCCCTGGGGTTAAAAGAGGCCCTGGGGTCACTTTAGTTATTATGTGAGTTATATAGGAAAAAATACTTAAAAAATCATCTGATCCTATTTCCAAGACTGTTTACTTATAATTACCTGGTGATGTCACTTGACTGTGACCTTGACCTACTGACCTACTTTCTTGTATTTTAAGATACAGCCTTGAAATTTTGATGACATTCACAGTTTTGCACACAAATCGTAAAACTGAATTTCATTGACCATGAATGTGACCTGCTGACTTTCTTAATATTTTATCATCAGTTTGACATTTGAAACATGTAGCTCATATTACTCAGGTGAGTGATCCAGGGTTATCATGACCCTCTTGTTTTTAATTCCCTTGTAATATAGGCTTATAAGATGCTCCCTACTTTTGAATTGGAAATATGACTCCTAATAATGTGTCTTATAAGTGAAAATATATGGTAATCATGTTAAACATATGGGTTAACACAATATGCAGTATTTTACTGTTTGATTCACTGAATCTGTTTGAGGGGTTTTCTTGAATTTTTCCAAGATCCAGATATAAACTATTCTGGCATGTTCAAGGTCTCTTAGGGTGGTAATAGGATTCTTTAGATTTTTAGCTCTTTTCGAAGAAAAAGAAGAGCTGTTGTACCTGCCCCGGCGTTGGCATTGCCGTTGGTTAAAATTTTTGATAAAGTCAAATATCTCTGTTACTATCAAAGCTATTGACTTGAAACTTAAGTTATTTACTATCCAAGTGTACACCAGGAGAAACAATCCCCATAACACTGATTTGAATTTTGATAGAATTATGCCCCTTTTTAACTTAGAATTTTTGGTTAAAGTTTTTGATAAAGTCAGATATCTCTGTTACTGTCAAAGCTATTGACTTGAAACTTAAAATACTTGTTTACCATCAAAGTCTACACCAGGAGAAACAATCCCTATAACTCTGATTTAAATTTTGACAGAATTATATCCCTTTTTAACTTAGAATTTTTAATTTTTTTGATAATGTCAAATATCTCTGTTTCTATTAAAGCTTTTGACTTGAAACTCAAGAGTTATTTAACATACTATCAAAGTCTACACCAGGAGACACTATTCCCATAACTCTTTGATTTGAATTTGACAGAGTTATATCCCTTTTTAACTTGGATTTTTTTTTACTTGCAAAGCTCTAATTTAGTCAAACAATGAAAAAAGTTGAGCACGCTACCTTACGGACAGCTCTCGTTTTTACCCTATTACCTTTAAATAACATTAATGCCTCTAGTGGTGTCAGCTTGAAAAGGGTCATTTATTCAGGCCCTAAAATATTTTTTCACAACTACTTTTTTTTTAAATAAACAGTAAATTGAACTTGTCTTGAATGAATTTTAAAGGTGTTGAACTAAGACCAAAGAGATATAAATCTATATATGTTCTTTTGTTTTACTGAATCAAATATTGGCATGCCCTCATAGCAACTTTTTGACAATTCAAATGGCACAATCTGCTGTATGTCTGACATAGTTTGAGGATGAATATTTGAGGCAATGTCATCTTTTAAATTTGTTAATTTTTAAAAGAAACAATTTGACAGAGTTGATAGCTTTTTATTATTATTTATTCGACTGTCTTCGGATCCCACAGCTCTAGCAATTATAGTTACTACTGAAGCTGTTTCAAAAGCAGAGTGGACTGAAAAAGTTTTACTTAAATGACGAGACGTCTGAAGTTTAGGTCATCAAAAACATATGGCCAGATTTTAGAGGTATGTGCCCCCTCCCTGCAATGTATTTGCCCTTTTTCTTCAAAGATTTTCAAAAATAGATAAATTATGCGACGTAATGAAAATTATTTGACTTGACGAAGTAGATTGTCTTCCTACATGTATTTTTCTTACCTTTAACTGTTGAAGAAAGTTTATTTCCTTAACACAGTCTCAGTTGAATTTATGCAGACCGTTTACTCTGGCAGAATTACAACGCAGCAAACGACAGTTCATAACATACACAAAAATGCATCCTGTGGACGATACTTCAAAAATTGGAAATATGTTTGTGCAATATTTAAACAATACATTGAAGTGAATTTTATTGATTATCTTGATTTTTATCTTTATATGAAATTCCTTATCAATACATTTGTAAAACATTTACAGTTGGTTTGTAGCTTTTAACAAGAGAAGGGATTCTGAAAAAGTATTATATCTATATATAGAGGAAAGAAAAGAGTCTTTACCCAGAACAAATTTGGCATTAGCTTAACAGGAATTAGGGGAGAAGTCTCAGAATGCAGCCTTGTGATTGGTCAGTTTCAATCTTTGTTCTCAGTAACAACCAGTCAGATGCTGAAGATCTGAGACTGGTCTCCAAATTTAGATTGCTGAGCTTGGACCGGAGAAAAAGTGCTCAGGGTAGGCTAATTTGATATCTCGTAGACTGTAACAAGAGCTCTGCCAAGCTGAGCAATATCCGCCCTAAGGGTTACATCAAAGGATGGGTGCAAAATTGTAAGAACTTGACTGTTGAAGCCCAAAGGACAGGAACAACAAAGGGAAGAAATACAAAAAAAAGGTCCAAAGTCCACAAAAAAATCCATAACAGGTAAAGGTATGTGAAAATACACCTAAAAATTGGATGTAACGATATCATTTATGTTGTACCATGGAAAAGTAGTCTCGGTTTTTCCCTATTGCCAATAATAAAAGTTTCAAAATAAGCTGTTTGACCTTGAAAAGAGTCATCCGAAACGTGCTCTGCACCTCGTCTTGGTGTGGTGAATATTTGTGCAAAGTTTCTTTGAAATTTTTCAAGCAGTTCAAGAATTACAGAGTGGACACAAAACAAACTGATATGGCATTTGCCTCGTAAGTGTGATCTTGACCTTGAAGCAAGACATCCAAAACATGCAATCTGCATGTCATCTCGGTGTGTTGAACATTTTGTCAAGTTTCTTTGAAATCCTTAAAGGGGTTCAAGAGTTGCAGAGCAGACATGAAATTGCTAAAGGAC
>NW_026463262.1:0-16080 GCF_021730395.1 Mercenaria mercenaria
AGTGGTCTACAACTCTGGAAATTCCATAAAATTTTCTCATCGAATGGTAAGACAGAAAATCTCACTGTATTCCGAGGGCCTTTTGATATAACAAACTTCTATTAAGGCCCCAAATTTTTGTTGTCAGAACAATAAGAAAGTTTTTCACTTTTTTCGTACTTTTTACTGATAAAAAGGGACCTTTCATCTTCTTTGGCGTTTCTTATTGGGTATTTTACTTTTTTTCGAATAAAAAACATGCTGACCTGCAAAATGTTATTTTGGAAAAAACTTAAAAAGATTAGCTATCATAAAACATTCACTTTTGGGAAATAAACCTTGAACGAAAACGCACTGTATAAAAGGTTAAAGGCTTCAAAAAAGTCCAAAATTAAAACCCTTTCTTGTAAAAAGCTACTTAGATAAAAAAAATTTTTTTAAATCTTTTCTGAAATTACTATAAGTCAAAAATGTACAAGAAGACAAGCATTGCTAGCACTAAAAAATTTTTTAATTTTTTTTTTAAATTTTAAAAATTTTGGGTTAAAAAGCCTTCTTCGCAGAATAGCAATATATCTATTTACAACAGCAATCATCAACCCTCCAAAAGCCCTATGATTATCCGGGGAAATCTAACTACTTTGGGGCGCGATTAAATTGCTTTTTGGGCCCATTATAGGGGTTTTTGGGAAAAAACATAAATTACTAAAGTTTATAAAAATCAACTTCTTTTATGGGACAAAATTTTTAATAAATTTACATGGAAATTTAATTATGAAATACAGAAAACATGAGAGGATTTCATGCGGGAAATCTGACATTTACCTCAATAACTAAAAAATTTTTACAAAAGGAATGCAATACCTGCATTTACACTACAATAAAATAAGGCCCATTCTTTTTTGGGACACACCCCCCTTAAAAAGAAAATTATAATTTTCTTAAATAAAACAAATGACAACTAAAAATAACAAACAACACAAAAAAAAAACACTGTCACTATCTGTACACCATTAATTAGCCCCCTTTTCTACACTCCTACTCAAAAACTCGCCTACATTTTCTCTACCAGGAATTGCCAATACTATCCATATGGCTGAAATGCCAATGCCCTCCATCACCGGGATTCTAAGTTTCGCTTTATTCAAATAAGTAGCGGCTAAATTCGTCTCAATACAAAGCTTTCCGAAAAAATCCCGGGTGAAACTTAGCTACTGCCCATACTATCGCAAAACACTCCTTCTCTATCACTGAGACTTTTGCTCCCTAGTAGCAATTTTCACAGTTTAAAACGCTACGGGTAATTTCTCTCCTCACTTTCCTAAAGCAAACTGAGCCTAAACCAAAATCTGAAGCACTACCCAAATTTAAAAAAGTCTGATCTAAATCTCAACTTCAAAATGGGCGGCCCCATTAAGCTACCTTTCAAAGCGGGAAACCCTTTTTCTTGACTTTCCCCCACCTACAAGTTTTGGGCTGCCCCTTTTTTCGTCAAATCTGTGATGAACTGAAAAGGGCGGAAAAATTTTGGGGGATAAACTTTCTGTAAAATCCAACTACACCTAAGAATGAACGTTTTGCCTTTGGTTTTCGGTCTTTCGGCATCCGTATACCTTCCCTTTTTTTGGAAAAACGGGTTAAAGGGGTTTAAATCTCCTATCGGGCCCTAAACATTCAACTTCTAAAAACCTAAAAAACCTTAGTGGGTTTCTGTTAATTTAGCCTTTTAGTCGGGTTAAAACTCATAAGGGCTATCATTTTCGGGCCCATGTGTTTCGTTTACACCGGGATATCACTATGAACTATCTGAGTGCCCTAGGTCCTCAAAACCTTTCCCGATCAGTTACAAAACGTTGGGGTGCGTTAACTAAGCCAAAGGGATTTTCGGAACTGGAAAAAACCCTTTTCGGGTTTCAAAAGCATCAGGTTTTGCCTTTCAAAAAGGGAAACCCTCCCGTAACCTTTTCAAGTCTATTTTAGAAAAATATCTAACTAGATAGCTTTGAAAACATCCCTCCATGTTTGGCAGGTTCAGCATCAAAAACCGTCATTTGTTACCTGGGAAAACTATCAAACCTTATACTTTATTTTTTTTTCCCTTATGGGGACAATAGGGGGGGAAAATGGAGCATTTGAGGGTTCGATATTTCCCCAACCCCAACATTTTATCTTTTTTCCTCTTTCACTACTGGCTGCGAATGAAAAGGAATAGGATAACCTTTACCTTATCGATCGTATTGACAACTGAATACAGGTAAACTAATTAGTTTTTCCAGGAATACTGCAGTACATCTGAAAATTTTCAACAAATCTATATTTCCTGTTTTACATTCTACGGGAACCCCGGGATTATCTCACATCTTTGTACGTTTCTGTACCCTGCTTTTAGGACACAAAACTATACCCTTTTTCTACCTACTCGAAAACTCTCATTTTTTCTTTGGATTAATCGTCATAATCTCTCTGATCCTCCTCTAAATAGCTGCCCAACCAAAACTTAAAACCCCCTTTTTGGGGATAACTTACTATCATCCTTCCTTTCACGTACTTTTTCAGCTGTTTGCGTGAAAAGTTTTCAATTTTCCGTCAATCTACCCGTAATCTAGTCTATTTACTACCTCTACAATAGTAAGGACCCTTTTCCAATGTAACAACAACTTATTATGTTTCGTAGGTAACAATAAAATCCCTTACTACCTGCCAAAAACCTCCTATCTCTAGCCTTCCATTGAAATACTTCTTGTATCTAGCATACTTTTGCTAACGTTCTGACTATTTTTCACTATTTTCCAATTTTCTTGCAAATCCATAAAAAACTGGAAAAGTGGTTTAACCTCATCATTCCCTCACCAGCCCATACTCCTTACACAGTTTATCGGCCCCGGGATTGTTCTCCATAAAGAACCCAAAAGGAAAAACCCCAAACTTTCTTGGGGAAACTTCACGGTAACAACAACATAGTTTTCAATACCTATCCCAATCTCTGGGCCCCCTACCTACCTTCAACAACTGTTTTAAAAACCCCGTTAAATTTCTCTACAAAACCCTTTTCACATAGGTAACGGTGTTTTGTAACTGCCTTAATGACAAAACCCGACTAACTTCTGCAAATTTTCTGACGTAAACTCGTCCACAATGGGTAAGCATTTCCTTGGCACCCCTAATCTACTGACATATCTACTAATCCCTTTGCTACTCTCTCTTTTTCAATACGGTATGCTTGTTTCGGGGTATCAGTACTAATCTCCATAGCCCAAAATGTTCTTTTTTTCCAAACAGAAAGGGGTTCGATGGGACCAACATATCGACGGAAACCCTTTTTAAAAAGGGAGTATCAACAAGTTTTCCTAACAGAACTTTACTACTCTACCCTTAGCATTACGTTGAAAAATACTAAACTGACATACCTCCAACCTCTGCCATTACTCCTGGCCAGAAAAAATTCCTTTACCCTACATTGTTTTTCCTTAACCTAAATGGCCTGACAGTAAAGAATCAGTGCAACTTTCCACGTTTCTCTTAGACATTTAGGTACAATCATGTCTACTTTTGTCTAAATTCTGGGGGTATATCTCATATAACAAACATTCCCCATCCAAACCTAACGAACCCTTTTCCTTCACTGCTTAATGTACCTTTTCCCCAGCCTTCTTTCACACAAACAAAGTGCTATCTTTCTGTTGCTTTTCTAAAAATTCCTTCTAATACTCTAAAAAACTGAACGGGAAATTTAACTTACTTTTCTTAACTTTGCTTGCGCCCTATTTCTACTGCGCGCTAAACTACTAAACTGAGGGGTTTTACAACCCCTACTTACCAAATTTTAAAATCATTGGGAATTTCTACAACTAAAGCCTCTATGTCCCTTGAAATACGGACAAAATATCTATTCTAGCTACATCTAGCCCATTTCACTCCTCATGTACTTACTTTTGGGGGTTTTTCTAAAAAAAACTTGCTTTTACTAAAATCCCCTTTCACTATCCACATTACAAACCCGTATCCCTAGCGATTTCTCCCTACCATACAAGTACCCGGGTTTTTTTAGGACATTACTTTCACTAAGCAACCTAACTCCTCAACATCACTTAGTTCATAATGCTTTCCCTCTTGACCACTTTACTTCCCTACTCTATCTCTATTTCTTTTCCCCAAACCCCTACTCCTAATCGGGCACGCCTCTACCCTATTTTTCTGTCCCCTTTCTATTTCATTCTCCCCCTTTTCACTTTCCGTTCCGCCTACTTCTAACTCTGTGCTGCATTAGCACTGTTACCCCGTACTTTCCACCCTACATAATTAACTTGCCTTTGACCCTTTTAAAAACTCAGAACCAAAGGGGGGTAACCTCTACCCTAATAGCAACTTGCTACTACCTCTTTTCTAGGCCCCATTAAAGACAAAGGGTATGTCTTGAGGTTTTTCATATGGTTTAAGCTCCGGTCCTTTTTGGGTTTGTTCCGACATACTTGGGGCCTCCACGTCTTTTCAAAAAAAATCTGATCTCCACTCCTTAGCTTTAACTAATTCTTTACCAAAAACGGGGATAGTTTTCTATTACATACTCAAAAAATTGGGCCCTAATATTAAAAACTAATAATCCTTTCCCCCTTTTTTTCTCCTTACTCAGTCTAACCAACCCTCAAATATCTACTTATTTTGGCTAAAACTCACAAAGGCTCATTATCCCACCTCTCAGTTCTAAACTTTTTCTTTTACCATCGTCATGGTTCAACTGACGCACAAAACGGGTTTCAGTTTTTCAAATCCTTCCCACTTCCAAAGGAAGCCATCAAAAACCTCTCTTTTGCCGTCCCTTTGAAGGAACGGAATTAATGACCATATCTCTTTTTCCCAACCGGGCCACCGACTTTTGTACACATTCAAGTACCATCCATGAATCAATTTTTCTCATCAAAGGGGGACATCTTAACCTTTTCCTTTTTCTTACTCATCTTTCTAATCTGTCTTTAACTTATCTCTGTTTCAAATTCCTACTTTCTGCTTCCCCTTTTTCGTTTCAAATCCTAGCTCATTAACTTTTCCTTTTCCATTTTTCTAATTTTTCCTGTTCTAATTTATCCTATTCTAACTTATTAGCTCTAACTTTTTTCTAACTCTAACCTTTTCCTTTTCACCTCTAACTACTACGTCGTTCATTTCATCTTTTTTCCCTTTTGCAACCTAACTTCAACTCTAATCTTTTCCCATCTCTTCTAATCCTTTCCCTTTTTCTCTTTCTCTCTCTGCTTCAACCATCCTTTTCGCTCTACTCTTAATTCTCTGCCCTTCTATCTTTCTCTGCCTCTAATCTCTATGTCTTTCCCCCGTTCCCAGCCGCTCTTTCCTTAAAAAGTTCTAAATCTCTCCTTCAAACCAACCCTTTCCTACCTTTGTTAACTCTACTACATTCATATTCACTCGTTAACCTTTTAAACACTACGCACTACAGCTATATAACAACCCGGAAAACTAAATAAACAAACGTGAGGGGAAACTAACTACAATTTTTCACTAAAACTCTACATTCCACTGAAGCCAAAACAAAATACTATACCCCACGTTTATATACACAAAACCCCTCATAAAATTAACACTAAGTTGCGCAAAATACTATTGTCAAACAGGGTTTTAGGGAAAAAACAACAATGTACGGACAGTAGGCTGCAAAAAAACCCCAGCCCTTTTCAAAATTTTAAACAACTTAATGGGGTTAACACTTTTGTGAACAAATAAACAAAATTTTAAAAAAACGTGCTTTATCCTAAGATAAAGTATAGGTAAACACAACATGTAGCACTACAACTAAAGGGGGTTAAAAGTATATGCAAGTAAAAACCCTTGCTAAAAAACAAAATTAAAAAACTGTATTAGTATTTTTACGTCACTAATACAAAAAAAGGATCACGGGAGGGGAGGGGGACGCCAAATTTAAAATGAGTAGAAACTTCCTTGTCAAGGGCGGGCATCTCACACAGATTTGGGCTTAATCAAGAGGACACAAAAAAACCCAAAAGAAAAATAAAAGGAAAGAACCACCCCAAATCCCAAATGTCGTAAGCAACTGTCTATCATCTGTGACCACAAAACGGTTAGCTGAACTATGGTCGTCTTTTCTTGTCTAGGTAAGCCGCCCTCGAAAAATGAAAAAAACATTATATGTGTACCAATAGAACCAAAACAAGAGGAATCTTTAAAAAATTTTATTGCTGCAGTTAAATGGGTGTTAATAATGTTCGAATAGCTACTGTGTCTGTCGACCAACCCCCACTTCTGACACCATTGTGACAGGAAATGCCGTACCGGCGACAGTAACCACAGAACAAATCAACACCCTTTACAATATTACAAATTTTTTTAAACATAAGATGAAAATTAACAATGAATAATATGAAAAGAAAAAAAAACTGATTATAAGAAAAAAAAAAAAAAGAAAGTTCAGTATCTCAATACAAAAGTTCTTATAGCCATTCTAATCTGACGTGACCAGGTCTTTAATCAATTGTGAATTTTTAAGTAGCAAAACAAAATGCAGCTTCTAAATTCAAAATACAGTCCCTTTAAACCGTAATACGTTGATTCCGTGTTGGCTCCCAATGGTGGTAGGTGATGCATCCCGAGCTGACTTCAGAGGATACAAAATCATCGTCTTTGCCATGGGACGAAAGCTCTGCGCTGGGAAAAATCACTTTCCAGGCGAGTGAAGACAATGAACCTGGGGAAATTGTACTTCCGGTTATGACATCACCAAGGTAAAATCGTCTGGCGGAAGAAGCTAAAATATATAACATATGGAAAGGGCACCATAGCAAAAACAAATAAGTCATTGCATAAAACTGCTCCTTTGGGTACACCATACCTCCGTAGGCTCCCATAAATAATACGTGCTAACTTATACAAAACATATGTGCTACTAAGTTCAGACGTCACATGATTAAAAATACGTCCACTTAATTACTTCCATTATTACAAAGATTACTTACTTAAAAGACTAAAGTTAAAAGTATGAAAAAGATATGAAAAGTATATGATGAAACATTATAGTTTACAGACATGAAAAACTGCAGCTATTTTTTACAACTAAAAATTAACAAAATTCAATATAAATCAAACTTTTAATGATATTTGGGGCATCCTATAATATCAAATGCCATACACTACAACGGACATTAATTAGATGTGCTAAAAGACTGGCACACAATTACAAATTACAATAATATATTACATACATGGCACTAGACTTGCCATATAGATTTATACATAACAATACAATGCAGTGATGGCGTTCCATAATTAACAAAATGTTTGACATAAGTTTTTGAAACAAAGTACTTTATAAATATCATGTTACAAATTTCAGTACAAATTTTACATCTATATAAATTTAAACATTTTAGATTCCTCTTTCCAATAATTTACAAAAGTCTGAAAAAATTTTAAAAAATTAAACCTGACATACGGGAAACTAGCCAAAATCATATGCCAAAAGTAAATGTTACAGAATTCTGTAAATGAACAAAAAAATTTAAACCAAAAAAAATCGTAATGCAAAAAACATACAAAAATCTAACAAATAAATTTCTTACCTCGATCGAGCATAAATTTCTAGCAAGAAAATAATTCAGACATAGATTTGTCTATAATGTCGTAAGGTGGGGTGCGCAAGGGATATCTAGTCCAGTCATTTAAAGGATAATGTCCCGCCAAATACTAAATTTCATGGGATTCCGCTAAGCCGTGAGCTATGACTATTGGGCATTTTTACGGGATTCCCCGATATAGCCGGGAAATCTAACTACTTTGGCGCGAATAGAA
This sequence comes from Mercenaria mercenaria, assembly GCF_021730395.1. Lineage (NCBI taxonomy): Eukaryota > Metazoa > Mollusca > Bivalvia > Venerida > Veneridae > Mercenaria > Mercenaria mercenaria. The sequence continues at coordinate 7,795 of NW_026463262.1, forward strand.
ATTGACAATTGAGGCCCATAAGGGGTTTTTTGGGATAAAAACATAAAAACTGAAGTTTATAAAATATCAACTTTCTTATTACTGAACAAATTAATGAAATTTACATGGAAATTTAATTTTTGAAATACAGAAAAACATGAGAGGTATTTCATGCGTGAAATCTGACATTTAAACCCCAATAACTCAAAAATTTACAAAAGATTATGCAATACCTGCATTTACACCCACAGATAAAATAAGGCCCGTATGTCAATTTGTGACATAGATAGGTTATGAAAATTACGTTGCGTCGTTATTCTGGCACTGTGTTATTTTTTTGTAAATATTCGCCGTATATGTAACAAAAAAATAAATCGACACGCAATTTTAAAAAATGATAAGGTATATTAACATTTAAGATCAACAATTTCTGCACTAGTAAAACATCAACCCAAAATTAAATTTAAACTAAGAGTCAAGGAGGAAAAGCATGTCAGTAACTCAGACCCTCTGCACCCCTGCCGATATCTGCAGTGTGTCTTAACACATACTTACCCAAAATGTTGGCAAACACTAAGTAATACCTATAACCCCTGAACTAAAAAGTTCTATTTCGCACCTACAACCATGATATAATCCCAAATATTCTACATCACTATCGCCTGTAATAACTTATGAACAGTCCGAGCTTTAGGGCGCATATATGGTAGACCAGAAAACATGAAAACCAATTCATAAGCAATAAAGATATACTACTCCCATAGTTTCCGACATGGCAACTTTACATCTTTAACTCAAAATAAACAATAACACTGTCGTTTATAACTGGCAGGTTAACTGTAGGCCAATACAAACAAACAAAATAGTATACTCCACAAACAACTGCTTACAAATACAAATACGATATATAATATTTAAAAGTTCGACAATAACTGAGCTTCAATGCGCAATCATGACCCATTTTATTTTCCAAATTATTTTTTTAAGAATAAAAAATATTTACACACAATGCCATATCAGAAAAAACGTCCAAAGGTAAAGAAGTCATACATACAATACGTAATATATGAAATTACACATATAAACTGAAATCACATTAAGGATGGTTTAAAATTTCTAAATTTTAGATGTTAGCGCATTCAGATAAAAAACTAAACCAAAAACCTCAACTGTGCAACGTATTATCCACTGACAAAGAAATATAATGATGTAATCAAATAAACGAACATTACTTTCCGGGATGTCTGACAATACGCAAAAAGAACTCACCAACACTGTACAATTCCACCTCAAAAATCATCCAAGATGCCAGCATATTCTCTCCAAAGCAGAAACTACTACTACTCACAGGAACATATAATCCTCAGTCCAAGCAGAGCTGCCAATTAACAAAAACCATCTGTTGTACCCCCGATAAGCAAACTCAGTGAACAAGGCAGTGAAAACACTGAAACAAATTCTGATTGCGTGTTGATTGAAACTATCACTAGAAGAGACCCAATTCTGCTAAGAATTGATCAGAATTGAACAATTGTGTGTTTGCCTTACAGTGACCTAACCCAAGAAAAGACTTGACCCAACTCAACTTAAAACACGGGGATACGTAGAGCCATATACGTTACACACCCAAGGTTGAACTAGAAATTCCCCTGTAAAGACTGACCTACTTCCTCCACTCTGATAGTCAGACAACACTCCTAAGCTAAGCAACAAATCAGAAGCCAAGGTAATTCATGACTAAAAAAGTCTTTTCTGAGTAAATAAATAATGCCCATACATACATTTTGAGACTGTATATCCCACAGTAGTGTAAGAAACTGTTCAATTCTTTGTGGTGTTGATGAAGTCCCTATGGGAAGGGAAAATCCGCCATTTCACACATAATTGTATTTTGATAATTCAATAAGCAATTCCATCCAATGCTGCCAATTAATTTTCCCAATGATGCTATATTAGAAGTGCGTAAGCCATATTTGAGTAAGTACATTGAGATATTTTAATAATAACGCTACATTAAAATGAAGTCACCATTGAAACCAAATAAAATGTATTTATAATATCAGACATAAGAATGAATTGATAAGATCGTAAAGGAAAATTGGCAAAAATAAATCACAATACCATAAGATTGAAATGGCGATAAGACAACCTTACCAAAGAGACCCTGACGCTAGAGCTCTAAATTCTAGTGTACACCAGATCAGAGAATCAGGAGGTTACGACGAAAGAGGATACAAGATACAATGGCTGACAGAAAAAATTCTCAAATTTTTTACTCAGTAAAAATGGTAAATATCCAAACCGACATTTTATATGGTGGTCTTTTCAGGTTATCATTCATTGTGAGTTAATAAATGACATTTTGGTAGCATTTTCAAGGAAAATAAATTCATTTCAAGAATGAAAACAAACCACATTACACATGAAGCATCACTCTTACTCAAAGCATACACATTGGAACAAAATCCCTAGTGATTGACCTCTCTGACAAAAAAGTCACCCAGAAGCTACATGACCCCTTAATTTCGATGTATTTTTTGTTGTTTTGATTAAGGCAATAATGAACATAAGGCTAGTAAATATCTTATCTTTGTCTGGCTAAGTCTTGATAATCAATATGGAATAAAGAACAAATATTATTTAGAACCGTAACAGAATTCTTAAAAACTAGTTTAAGTTATCCTAAAAAGTGAACCAGTACCAAGGCATAATATTCTGGACAAACAAAGCAATGTTCCAATTCACTTTTAAACAAAGGCATAAAATTGGATGTGATTAAAAATGTTAGAGTAGGGCCTCTTTGTTTGAAAAGAGAAAATGATAAGAACTACTAACTTTTGTTCATAAAAAATTTTGGGGAGAACCCAGATCCATAACTTAACAAAATGTCACTTGAACATAATGATGATATGTGTAACTATTACGAACTAGTGAACAGAGGTTCCGTAAATATGAGTGTATAAAGCATCCAGTACGTTAGTCAAAAGAAGAACATGATAACCATTAAGAATCAACATGATACTGATACTATTTAGATGTCATTTTACCTTCGTTTTTTCATGTCACTGAAACTTTTAAACATTTGAAATGCCACCATCTTTTTCGATCTGAAATGCATTCGAAGTGTAAACAAATGAGGTCATTAAAACACATTTTTCTGGGAGATACCCAGAAATAACCCCACCTGCCATTGCAAGAAGGGGAGTCCCACAGCATCAACCCTTTTGCCCTGTTGGCATTTCAAGAAAATAATTTTCAACATGCCTTCAAAAATTTCTGGCTAGAACCCTGCAGCTATATAGTAAAAAATTTTTAGTGTATTAGGAACTATATATTACGAAATCTGTTGTTGATCAATATATCTAAACGTAGTTCTGTTCGATGAAACTTCGAACAAGACTAAATATGCTAACTTCGCAATAACCTACAATTATTAGTGAAGGTTGATAGCTATCCTCAGTCAACCCATTGAGGCATTATGTTTATAATACATAAACACAAATTGGAACTTTCGAAAATAAATAACCCCAAAAGATTTTATAGCTGCAAATAAGATAGAACAAATTCCAAAAGTATACTGTACTGTACAGTATATTTAGTAAGGAACTGCAACAAATTTTGACAGTTAGGCAGTGTAATACTTAGAAGAGACAATCGCTTGTTACAATTCAGTTTCTGTCCAATTGAATAACAAGAAAGATGGCACGATAAATATCAGGAAGTCACACTATTGGTGTTACATACTGCAAGAAGGAATCTGATTAAAAAATATCAAAACCAACAGTTCGCCTTTATACAGAGACAGGAGCACGTTAAAGAAGCAGAATTCACTACCAAGGTAACAGTACAAAGGATAAAAATCCTTACAAAATCTCCAGAATGAAGGGAATTAAATAGCATAATAAATGAGGTATGTATGACTATTTAAAGAAGAGTAAGAGGGCTATATACTTGTGCTCTTGATATTGCTGATTTGGTCATGAATAAGTTTTAAAAACCTCCCATAAGTACATGCATATAAGTTTGTTAAAACATTATCAATATCACTGTGACACAATGAAAAAATGAACAGATAACGATCAATTAACTCCACAATGCTTTCATCTCGGGCCCTCAAGCTAATAGGGAGGTGCTCGGACCAGTGCAAGAACCCAATACCAATATGACATCATTAAAAAAAAAGGGTCAAAGGTTGCAGCTACCTAGGGAATATAAATGGATATCAATCAGTAATCACATAATGCTTCCACGTAGGGCCGTCCATACTTTTTGGTATAGGTATATCAAGACCAGAACAAGAAACTCAATTTGATAAGAAGTTAGTAGGATGAAAAGTAAGATCACCCAGACCCAAGAAACTTGGAACATTTTTCCGATAAATTAACTCCACAATGCCTTCATGCTAGGGCTATATAGGGAGGATTTGGTCAGGACACTAGTGCAATAACCCAATTATTATGTCAACAGGACAAGGTTCTGTGACCTTTAGGCATAAAAATAAAATATAAAGTCAGAGAAGTATTTGCTTTCCTAGACAGCTCATACTTGACAACAACAGCATTCGAGTGGGAGACGGGTGCATAATGTTTTACAGTAAACATCTCTTGTACATACTTAGATCAAAACATCAGACCATCACCATTTTAAAAAACATATCTTTCTGACAATTCATACATTAGGCGTACATACTGCTTTTACAAAAAACATCTCATGGTTATAAATGCATAGGTTCACAAAATGGAAGTGGCAGTTAGATGAGTGTCAGAAGCCAAAGAAAGACGTGGATAGCAAGCAAGTACATCCATGCGAGTTTCTGTATAGCCAATGTTAACTGAAATCCTTAAGTGGCAGTATGATGAAAGCGTGCATCAGTAATGCCATGCCAGCATGAAAACAGAGAAAAACAATGTACATCAATGGAAGAAACCTACCTGAAAGGCAAATTTGTTAGCTCGAGATGAAAGAAAAACCATATATGAAACATGAACTTGATAAGTTGATAGCATAACTTAAGAATACAGTGTCAAAACCAGTTGTAAAGACCATTTGTAAGAAGAGACAGTTTAATCAAAGAGACATTTGGAATTTCCTGTTTAGAAAAGTCTTAGGACTACCTAGAAAGAACAAGAACAAAAGATCATGATAACAAATCGGACAAAATGAGATGTTTGAAGGCTCACTGCAAAAACTAAATGAGCAAAAGATTGAATGCACAACCCCTGTGCATCATTTAAATGCCCAATGGATTCAGAATGTAGTTAGTGGTGTTACAGAATTTGTCAAGGAAGCAAATACACCAAAGATGGCAATTGAATTTAGGGGAACTATGTCAAACAAAACAGTATCCAGAAGGGCAGTCTGGCCGTGGAAGAAGAATATTGGAAGGAAAAGGCAAGAAGCTGTTGACTTCCGAGATCATTTCAAACTGCACTGGACCTCCAGAATTGACCAGAGGTGGCAAAACGAACCATGAAGTTAAGAACAATAACAAAAGGGTAATCATTCCCAGGATCAAAGACATAAATCTGCTTAGGCCAGAAACTATCAGATACCTGAAGTCGATAAATGCATTGCAAAATCAGTATAGCCAAGCCTAAAGTTGAGTATGTCAAAGACTTGCATGGCTCCTGATCGTCAGATTTCAATGTATAACCAAACGAAGAAATATCGGAAGTAGATGAACTTACAGTTAGCAGGATTTTGCAAGAGAATCTTTGGAGAAGACACAGATGGAAATACTGAGATTATGGAATCACTAATGTAACAGAAAAAATATGTACAATGGTATAAATAATTTATTATCATGCTGAAGGACCAATACATTTTATACAATACTAGTACAGTCCATGAGGCTGGTATTGTCATAGGTAAAGAGTAGAATTTGAAACTTTTTCAGACTGTTATATTTAAGGCATCAGACCACGACACTGTAGAGAAAGAGTGATGCTTTTGTGTCGCATATTGTCCGTCGTATGTCCATTTCCTTTGTCCGACAGTTAACAGTTATTTTAAACACACAAAGTTCACATTTATGACTGAATCTTTCGAAACTATAGTCAGAGTGCTTTAATAGTCTTGAAATCCCTAGCTCAATTCGTAACAGGGTCATGTCGGGTCAAAAACTAGGTCACCAGGTCAAAATAAAGGAAAAGCTTAGTTACACACTAGAGCGACCACATTTATGATTTTCTCTCATAGAAACTTGTCAAAACAATTATTGAAAATCCTCTATGTCAAGTTCGAATCTGTGTCATGATTTGGTCCAAAAACAAAAACACCATGTCAATCGTAGGAAAAGCTTGTTAACAATCTAGAAGGACACAATAAAGACTAATCTTTCTAGAAACTTGGTCCAGAATGCTTGCCTTGATAATCCCTAGCTCAAGATATCGAATCTGACATGTGGGGTCCAAAAACTAGGTCCACCGAGGCAAATTAAAGGAAAAGCTTGTAAACACTCTAGAGGTTACATTTATGATTATATCATCAAAAACTAGACATATTTATCTTTGATAATCTCTATTCAAGTTTGAATCTGGTCATGCGTGGACAAAAACAAGGTCACCAGGTACAAAATCATAGAAAATCTAGATACACACTAGATGTCACAATTTATGATTGTATCTTCAATGAAACTTGGTCAAAATTCCTAAATTGATGATCTCTAGGTCAATTCGAATCTGGACAAGTGGGGACCAAGAACTGGTCAAAGTTCAAATCAAAAGAAAATCTTGTTTAACACAGTAGAAGTCGACAATTAAGATTATTTTTTTTCAATGAAACTTGGTCAAAAAGTTTAAATGATGATCTTAAGGTCAATACAAAATCTGTGGTCAATGTGCAGTAAAACCTAGGTCACCAGGTCCACAACAAGGAAAGCTTGGTACACCTAGAGGTCACATTAATGTCTGTAACTTCATGAAACTTTGTCAGAAATGTTTGTCTTAATGAACCTCAAGATATGTATGTAACTGGGTCATGTGCAGTTTAAAAACCTAGACACCAGGTCAAATTAAATGAAAGCTTGTTTACACCCTATAGTACAACATTTATGCCTTATCTTCCATGAAACTTCGTCAGAAATTTTGACTTAATTGACCACTAGGTCAGTTTGAAACTGGGTAAATCCGAGGAAAATACAAGTATCAGTAGTCAAGTCAAGATTAATCTTGGTAACACTCTGAGGCAAACATTTAACTTATTTTTTGGAAACTTGGTCAAAAAGTTCTAATGTTGTTGATTTCTTGTAAGACACATTCAACTCCAAATGTCCATAGAATTTAAAATATCCTTTGACAAGCAACTGAACTCAGGCGAGCGATTTAAGAGCCATCATGGCCCTCGTGTATCCATGTTATAGAATTCAACCAACGCAATTACAGAGAAGAATTGCTAAGCCATGTTTTAAAATTTTAAACGAACTAGGTATGCAATTCAAAAGATGATCAAGTCAACCATGTTCAATTATATCTGCCTAAAGGGCAGTATTATAAATGGTTTGGCTTGATCCATCTTATGTAAGCAAGATTAAGACATACTGCAAAAAAACATCAGAGAGCATATGAAAAGCAATATTGTAGACTTACTAGCTTAATGGAAGTAAATCTACTTAGGAGAATTTATGGGTCCAAAAGTCCAAGGTCACATTCGAGTTAGTACAAAAACCAAAGGATAACTCAGCTCAGTGCCTTGAGAAAGACAATCTAAAGACCTGTAATTATAGACACACAGTGTTCTGAGAGGCTTCCTTGATTTTGGCTTTGGTTCAGACAGCAAATACCATGTCTTCACCAAATCTCCAAAACCCAGATTAGATTATCAATGAAACTTTACAGGAAATTAAACATTGTTCGAGGCCTGGATGAGCAATGACCAAACGGCATTTACCCCTCTGCTCAATTTTTACAAAGTTACAGCCTTATAATTTCCATATTACAAGAAAGTATATCCTGAACTATTTCTATACTTTGAATGAATACGAAAGAAAATTTGTAGGAATGATCAAAAAACCAAAGTATAGTCGCACATAAATTATGTGTTTTAATAGTTAAGTGATTTTTCAAGACGTATGCCCAGAGGAAACATGTTGGAGAGTAATATGAGCTGTTATGAAAGCTCACAAGTTTGTTGACAATTTATTTCCCTTGACTAGCGCGCCATACCTGTACCGTACCGTACGGGGTACGCATGTACCGAGAACATAAGAACCGTGGCAACAGATGACGATTTACCATTCAAAAGAGTAAAATCTTACACCATTACACCATGGCCAAATGCTTAGCTTTGCAGTAACAGCTATGGTCGAAT
>NW_026463263.1:0-32901 GCF_021730395.1 Mercenaria mercenaria
ATTGTTTTTAAACTTGTTATACCCAAGATACGATGGTGGATTATTTCAATGGAACTGTAAATGCTTGTCCTGGTTATAGTTCAAAATGGTAATAATGTAAAGAATTAATTTAATTGCATCTTAATTATTCTTGTTGATGCAATTATATTAGCTTCAAAGGAGAGCTAAATTACAAATAAACAAAATAAAGAAAATGTATTTCTTCAAAGAACTTACAATGCAAAAAATAATAGAAAAAACATGATCTATTTCTATTAATTATGCATATGAATTTAAAATAAATGATGTTATTTATATTAATTCTTTAAACGTATGAATATTAAGTTAACAATTTATGGTTCTATACATTTAAGTTTTTAATTTAAGAATTTAAGTTAAGTTTTTAATTTAAGAATAAGCTAATGTATCACACTACCATTATCAAGAATATATCTTTGATCGTCATTAACATGATAAAAGATGTTTTATTTATTTCTTAACTGGAAAGATTGTGTATATCAGAACGAATAACTTTAAAGGTGTGATTTAGTTTGGGTTGGAATTAAACAAAAAGTATCTTTGTTTTTTCATTTTTATGAACTATTGTTTTCTTAACAACAGTTTTTTACATTCCTTTACTTTTTTTTAACAATTAAACTTCATTTGCTAATAAATAAGAATACAGGATTTTACTTCTTAATCCTACAATTCAAACAATGGGAATGCCGCAGCTTCATATTTAAATTGTCCATTACTTTTATTATTATACTACAAAATAAAATTTTGATAACTATCGTAATCATATTAATCAGATAATCTTTTTCCTAATAAAAAATCCTCATATGCATATTTGGTTTTTATTTATAACTAATGATCAGTGTCAGTGCAATAGTAATTTACAATTCCCTCGTACTTTTCCTTAATATAATTAATGAAAAATCATACCTTAAATATTTTGATAAATCTAGAATGCAATTCCCACATAACAAGGTCTCAGTTTAATAACAAAACTTTCGTTTATTCTATGAATACCAATAACAAATTCTAGTTAAAACATCGTTGAACTCACAAAAAGAAGGTTTGGCTTTGTAATTTTAATTTAAAATATATTTTCATCCATGAGTTAATATAATATTAACCCTCTTGCGTAAATTTCTCCATCGTTTACGAAACGAATTGTTCATTACTTAAAAGAAAGATTCCTTTTCAAATGAATTTTTTGCTTTAGATCTTTTTTGAGTATTAAATCAATTATTTTTTTTTAACCAAGGACTTTATCAAATGTTATAACTTGATGTATTTTTGTTACTTTTAACCTAATTGTGTATTTTTATAGTTAAGATTTTAAAAATGAAACTAACATAATTTTGTTTTTTTCTTTAAAAGTTGGAACTAACTTCTTTACATTACTTTTTCTATTCTCAAATTCAGTTTTAATATTTTTACTATAATCAGAAAAGCCATTGATTCTGGTATAATAATTTTTTCACGGAGCTAAAGGATAATCATTATGTAAGTATGTAATTCTTTTCGGGATATTCAAGATCCACATTCAATATAAAGTAAGTTTACCTTATGCAATTAATATCGTTAAAATTGTTTTTCGGTATAAATTTAAAGTATCCAGAGGGTAAAGGTTGACACATAGCCCAACCGTAAAGGTGTTGGCGTAAGGTAATAATGTATTTAGATTCTAATTTTAGGATTATAATCTTTCATTAGATTTATTGTTTGCTTTACTGTATCTGTTTGAAATATAAACTTATTTCTCCTCTCAGTCCTTTTTCAATAAAAGATACATTCAATATCAGTTATAAAATCTAATTAATTCCAGTCATTTTTAACATTGCATCCAGCTAACAGGACTACTACAATAATGACAAGGATCTAATTTGTAGTACTCTAATAACATAATTTTCTAAAATTTTCAAATACATCAGCTAAAAGTAATACGTCAGTTTTTAAATATAGATCATGATATTCTCCCATTATTTTAATTTGAAATTTATTCAAAAACATTTTTAGCATGTTCGTATTCATTTCAGAAATATTAGTTTCATTTAAAATTGAATAAAACTCTTTCTTAGCAAGGTATTCTGTTTCTTTGAAATTTTTTAATGAATCCTGTAATCATATGGATATTCACCTTTTTTCTTTAATATATTAATGGTTTTCACAATCAAATTATTGAGATAATATTCTAAACATTCTGGAAATATTTTTTTACTAGGTTATCCAATGATTGAGACATAAATTGAAATGAATCAATAAAGACAAGTCAGAAATCATAATTGCCATATATCTATCCATATTGGTTAGGAATAAACATTAATTTCTTTTTTAAATTTCCCTATTTGTTGCATAAATAAAATGACGAGCATAACCCTCTTAAATTATGAAAAAATAAAGGATTTTATGTGTTAGTTTAAAACTTAATATTTACATTCTGCAGTGAGCACTTCCTTCTGAATTTTCCTGTTATATGACAATGGTCACTTACTTTGATTGAATCTTCTATATATTCTTTCACAAATAGACAAAACTTTGTTTTTTAAATTCTCTTTTCTTTTTTAGCTTCTAGTTCTTTGATAAAGTGGCTTTTAAAAATTTCTTTACAATATTTCTTCCTCAAGCATTTTTTCAATAAATTATAAACTGATTAGGACCTCTTTAATCTGGGTTGGGTTTAGTATATTTATAGTCATAAACAACAAAAGCTTTATAGCCCGTACCCACAATCTATATGATTTTGATTTGGTTCAGATAAATGAAAGTTCAGTTGATGGTAAAGCAGTTAAAACTTTTTTAGTTATTGATCCCTCAAATCAGCTTAAATTACAAAAGGGTATGCTTAACTTTATGATAATTTTTAAATTGTACTTTACTTCCCTCCTTTTGGAAGATTTTTAACACTTGCGACTACCATTACTAGCCTAAACATTTGGAATATGTTCATTTAATATTCTTTCTTGAGTAAGTGTTGTAAAAACTTTTACAGAATATTTTTTTCTTTATGTTTGGTTTTGTTAAACATTAATCTATTAAAGTCTTTTATCCAAACATAATGTTGGATTCAGTTCTTGACGGGTTACAGTCATCATCATGTATTTATATCATTTATTTTATCATTAGTATTAGCAACATATCACAGTGTTCTTCGTATTGATATTTGGTATGTAACAATGGATAAATACTATTTTCTTCATAACCAAAATTTATTAAATGATATTTCATTTAAAAATTCAATTTTAGGTATTTGATTTAATGTAAACAGGAAATTTATTCCAGTATATTCAAGATCGTTTTCTGGTTTTTTATATTTTGAAATTTTTTGAGGATTTTTTTCAAAGGAAAATTTGTAAGATAAATGACCACCATCTAAAAAACATTCGTTATTTCATCATCTTTATAATTTATTATTCCTTTCATTGGATGTTGTGTGGTTTTGGTAATTCTAAATAACTTGAAGCAGCCAATGGGTTATTCTTATATCTGTTTATATCTAATGAGCAATCACTGGACTCTATTCTCCAGCCACTTCTTCTGAAATCAATTACCAATTCAATTTATTAGATGATCAAAAAGTTGATGTAAAGTTTTTTTTATTTCGTTTGTGTTAATAATTTCTAAAGCCTATGATTGAAAAAAGCTGATTTATATATTGTATCAGGTTATATCCATTATTTGCAAAAGTTATTTTTAAAACAACGTTTATTTGTATACCTATTTAAAGTTTTAAGTTCAGTGTTAAGTATTTCATAGAGTCGTTTATAGTTAAATATTAATTGCTTCTTTGGATCTTGTCTCTATGTAATTTTAATTTCAAATTTCTTATAATATTGTTTTTGTAGATCTCTCGATTTCCATCCTATATATTATATTTAGAAAAAAAAATCACTAAGGAAAAAAAGGATTAAAAAAAATAATTAAAAAATAATAAAATAAATAAAGTTTTAAAATTATCTTTAAGAAGAATTTAAAATATTTTAAATTTATATCTTTTTCCGTGGTTTTGATATTCCACTTTTAACTTGGTTTTTTCCTTTTGCAGCACATTGTATTAACCTGAATTAATATTAAGGTTTTGGTTGCTGCATAGTGCTTTTATATGTTTTTCCTTCATTAGTGTCAAATCGGTTGCAATCACTTTTTTAGGATTGTTTCGTATATTATTTGGTTTGGGCAATCACATAATCTTTATCATTTTCTTCTTCAGGTTAATAGCACAACGCAGTTCCATTCAAATAAATTATTTTTCAAACGATAGGATCTATATAATTTTGTAATTTATCCATGACATGAATGTTATATTCACGCTAACAATTTGATAAAGTTTTGATTTAACAAACATATCTTCTTATAAGAACTTTTTACTAAGAATTTTGTTGGGATCAATTATTTCTCTAAGTGCTAGATAATTTTGGTATAATCTTATAACTACTTTCTAATAACCATTATATAATATACTTATAGAAAAAAAAAAATCTCTAAAAACGCATGTAAAATTTAATACAACTTATTCCCATATCAGAAAACTACTCAAGAAAACACTCGAGCTTAGACTATTATAATATTATGACTTCCACCATGTGTAATACTTTACTGTATATGAGCCAATATATATCAACCTCGGACATACTATGATCACTATGATGCTCTCCGCTCCCTATTCGCGCATTCGCACCATCTTATGTAAGTCAGTACTAGTCAAACTAAATATTACTGATCACCACTAACTAGTTTATCTTTTCCTTTATGACTTTTCCAATCGTGCTTTGTTATTAGTTGTTTTTATTTTTTGAATGATGTGCTTTCTATAAATAAAATTTCTTGTCGTCAATGTTTTTAGTCTGTTTAGTAAAATATGGTAATTACTGATTGGAACTGCGCCAGCAACTGTACAAATATAGGAATAGTGGAACAAGTGCTAAATTGCAGATGAACAACAAAGGACACCTGCTGTAATATATATCCGGGTACTTACTCTCCACAAAATTTATCTACTTTTTCTGTAAGCAGCAGTAGTTTAGTTAATAGTGAATGATTAACTGATCTTTTGTTTCTATTCCATTATTAGAAAATTAAATTTTTATGGACCATTGTATATAAATATATTTATAAATTAAATTTTCTTTCAATTCACTAAATGGTACCAAACTATTAAATTTTTAACTATTAACTTTCAATTTTACTAAGCTTGTTTTTCTTATTGTCTCGTCTAATAACTTTTTCTATTCTAAAAAACTTATTGTGTAGTAGGTAAAAGTTCTTGTTCATAAAATGAACCTTGAATTATTTCATTATTTAAATCTTAATAGTGTATGTTCTGGGATTTGTATTATTAATATTATAAATTATAAATATTTCCTCTGTCAGTTTGGGTGTATATCTTTTTCAAAAGTCTTTTTTTAGTATTGTTTAACGAACTCGATCACCAATTTTAAATTTTGTTTTACTCTTTGGTTATTTTTAAATCACAATATAAATTAAAGTAAACAGTACCTTTATATAGTGTTACTAGCTTGGTTGGTTTTGGTGTCATTTTTATACTAGAATGTTTTGTTTTGTTATTTTTATCTACCTTATCTGCAAATTTATTTAAATAAGTATAAAGTATTATTTGCTGTATAATATTACACATTATTCTTTTTAAACCTTCTATTAAATCTTTCTATTACTACAGCATTTCCTTCAATAATTGTATGATACAAATTAATTTTATTTTTATTCAAAAATGATTCAAACTTTTTTATTATTAAAATTCTTTCCTTCATCCTACCATAAATTTTATTGTAATCGTCCTTCTAAATTATTTTTTCAAAAGCTTCAGTAACAGATATTCAGTTTATTCTTTAATGGAATAACCAAGCATCAATTTACTAAATATATCAATAACGGTTCCAAAACAGTACTTTACTCATTTATTATATTTTGAAAATCTGGTTGTCATTACTAAATCAGCTGAACACAGTATCATCAATTCATTACCTATCATCTTCGTTTCTCTAAATTTACCTTTTAATTGGTTTGTGTAATTCTTTGTGCCTAATTATCGCTCCATTGTGATTCCGGGGGTATACTTACACCTTTTCCCGTTCTTTGATTTTCTTGTACGAGCAAGTGTGTATTTCGGATTTTGATAGCTGGTTTTTTTACAACTAAATGTTTTGCAATCTTTTTTCCAAATGCTTTTTGATTTAGTTTTATTTAAATTGGAAAGCATTTGCTTATCAAAGGTTCCCTTTATACACCATGTTCAAGCAAAAGTTATGGTACATAACATACTCGCATCCAGTTAATTGTACAGGGGGTCCATTATTCTAGGGGATTTCATGGCCCACAATAATTATATCCTGGAAGTGTTTAAAACCTTTCTTAGGTACTAAAGGGTAAATTGCTTTGTGTATATCTAAATTACCCCCTTGTATTTTTAACATACTTTGATTTCATTTTTCCAAGATGAACAAGTAGCCTTATCATTTTTTCCGTTTTTTGTTGTAATATATGAGGATTTATATTATCAGTAAATCTTCTTTTTTCAAACAATATATTTTATTACTGTAAATCATTATTAGCATATAGTATTTTAAAACTTTTTTAGTTGGTTTTTTATTGGGTTTAAAACCTGTTGGATTTTAAATTGTCCGGCATTGGTTGGTTTTTTTAGAAGTGGTCAAAAGTTAAGTGGGGTTAAAGTGCAAAAACACCATTTTAATCCTAATGGTAAATGTAAGCTTTATAATCAACATAAAACACAAGTTTGTACAACGCTCTTGTGCCAAAAAAAAGGTCATAATAAGTAGCAGATACTTTACCTGTGCGTATTTTGACTCCTAGTAAACATATGTAATTACTGAGTCAGTATCAAGCCAAAGGGAGCTACCAGTCTTTGATATGGACGCAGCAAGGAATAGAATCCAGACCTTCAGCACCCAAAGACGAAACATTTTACACGGAACTATTGAACAGTATTAGACCATCCAAACCGATTGATAAGAGCGGAATGTACTTGGTTACAATGGAAGTATGTGTTCCTCTTCTATGCCCGAGGTCTTCCATGTGGAGTGCGTTTTCTTAGCATGTTAAACTATAGATATATCTGCTTCGTATGCTATTCATTGTCTCTGTTTATGCACAGCTATCATTAGAAGCATTATATATTACTGTTATTTCGTATGAAAATTACATTTTATTGTATTAAATTTGTAATTGTCTTATGAACACATTAAGTTATATGTACACCAGTAGTTTAATCTTTTACTTAAGTTACGTATTTCAAATGTTCTAAAACACAGTATAAACGCTGTAAATGGTCTAGTGCTAACACGCTTGACTGTCAATACAGAGGTTCGATGTTTGTATCATGTTCCAGGCACTGGAAATTACTGAGATACTCTTGAATATCTCCCACCTAACGAAGGTGCCTGTACTGGGTCTCCTAAGGAAAGTCGCTTCGCGTGTACTGATGCAACACGTTAAAAAAATATTTTCAAAAGACCTACGCTCAGACCAAAGAAGTATAAAATAGCTCTTTGGTTAGACTGACAGGCATGTATCAAAATGATTTTCTTCGTTTCTCCAACTGAGCGGTTTCTCTCTTTCTCTAATCTGTACGTATTGCTGGAGAATGAATTTGGTGCTTTGGAGTGGTTGCCTTTCTATGTAAAGCGTCTTTATATACGCTCGCTCGCTGGTCATGAAAGAGGCGCTAGACATTAAATAGGAAAATGGCAGGGAAAAAATGGTATTGCATATTAATATGGCGGATTCAATTGCGCATAGTTCTCATGTTTTTTTTCTCTGTAAATTTATTTTCCTTATTTTCTTTGCAACTGCTATTTACTGAAAACACATGAATGATCTATGCTTGACATCTAAGTTGCATTCTCATAATGAAATAATAGAATCGCAGAATTTGTTATGGAAACATGGCATACACCACCACTACAATTTGGGGTCTAATTTTACAGTGTCTTTGTTTGACTGAAAAATATAAATAGAGAAAACCGCGCCTTTACTAACATCTTCCACCTTGTATTGTCATTGTGACTGATAAAGTGAAAAGAGGCATCTTACACAGAGTGTTGTAATTTTTCCCTCTAAATTTTCCCTTTGCAAACGTTTTGTTGGGTCATATAGTTTTATCACGTATACATGTTCGCGACCAGATTTTCTTGGTTTACATTCGAAATTTGTCCTTGAGGTGAGATATGTACACGTATAGTCTGGTTGCTTGTAGTGCTTACAGGCCAGACAAAGACTTAAAGCGATAGAAGAACTTGAACGTACACTCTGCCTTACTGACCAGTTAAATAGCAGAAACGTGATTGTCGAGGACTTCAATCTAGGTGATATAAATTGGAAATCAAAAGCTGTAAATACAAGTGCCCACCATTTAGAAGAATGTAATAAACTTTTAGATTTTGTAGATTCTTAAGGTCTCATACAACTGGTAAATGAACCAGCTAGAATCGCAGACACTCCTAGTAATTGCCTTGATATCATACTATTGTCCAATCCCAAAGGTGAAAGTCATTCCTAGTTTTAGTGACCATTGCATACCATTTGTTGACCTTTTATCATCAAGGAGAATTAATCTAAAAAGTAAGCACAAAATTTTATTATTTGATAAAGCAAATTGGACAGAAATCAAAAAAGGTTTAGTTGACTTTGTCAACCTAAAACACGTTCAAAACTTGGGTGTTCAAGAATTGTGGCATAGCTTTAAACAGAAATTAGATGAGCTACTTTCAAGTCATGTACCCAGTAAAATTGTCTCAGATAAACATCATCTTCCAGCTATATCCCCCGTCATTGTTATGGATAGTGTAAGGGTTTATGGATGGTATTAGGTGGAACTATCAAATTATCGAGTTGTGACCTTGACCTTAAGCTGGCAGGGGTGAATTTTGAACATTGTCTTGATAAATGGAATATTATTACAGCCAAGTCATATTGAAATCCTTCAAGGGGTTTAGGAGATACAGAGCAGACATAAAATGGAAGGCTCAAAGCTTTGACATTGAGCTGTGACCTTGACCTTGAGCCAACAAGGCTGACTAATGAGTTCTGCACATCTTCTTGATGAGGTGATATATTGACCCAAGTTTCATAAAAATCCTTCGACGGATTTAGGAGATACGGAGCGGACACAAAATGGAAGGCTCAAACATTTGACCCCGAGTTGTGACCTTGACCTTAAGCCGACATGGCTGACTCTAAAGCTCTGCACATCGTCTTGATGAGATGATGATTTGACCCAAGTTTCTTGAAATTCCTTCAAAGGGTTTAGGAGATACAGAGTGGACACAAAATGGAAGGCTCCAACATATGACACAGAGTTGTGACATTGACTTGAGCCGACATGGCTGAATCATAACTTTTGCACATTGTCTTGATGAGGTGATAATTTCACCCAAGTTTCGTGAAAATCCTTCAACCGGTTTAGGAGATACAGAGCGGACACAAAATGGAAGGATACTACATTTTACCTTGAGTTGTGACCTTGACCTTGAGCCAACAAGGCTGACTAATGAGTTCTACACATCATCTTGATGAAGTGATTAATTAACCCAAGTTTCATAAAAATCCTTGGACGGATTTAGGAGATACGGAGCGGACACAAAATGGAAGGCTCAAACATTTGACCCAGAGTTGTGACCTTGGCCTTAAGCCGACATGGCTGACTCTTAAGTTCTGCACATCGTCTTGATGAGATGATGATTTGACCCAAGTTTCTTGAAATTCCTTCAAAGGATTTAGGAGATACAGAGTGGACACAAAATGGAAGGCTCAAACATTTGACCCAGAGTTGTGACATTGACTTGAGCCATCATGACTGTCTCATAAGTTTTGCACATTGTCTTGATGAGGTGATCATTTCACCCAAGTTTCGTGAAAATCCTTCAACGGGTTTAGGAGATACAGAGCGGACACAAAATGGAAGGCTACTACATTTGACATTGAGTTGTGACCTTGACCTTGAACCGACATGGATGACTTATGGGTTCTGCACATCGTCTTGATGAGGTGATCATTTGACCCAAGTTTCATAATTATCCTCCATGGGATTTAGGAGATACAGAAAGGACACAGAATGGAAAGCTCAAACTTTTGACATTGAGTTGTGCCCTTGACCTTGAGCCGACATGGCTGACTCATTAGTTCTCCACATCATCTTGATGAGGTAATTAACTGACCCAAGTTTCATTAAAATCCTTCAACGGGTTAAGGAGATACAGAGCGGACACAAAATGGAAGGCTCAACCATTTGACCCAGAGTTGTGACCTTGACCTAAGCCGACATGGCTGACTCGTAAGTTCTGCATATCATCTTGATGAGGTGTTCATTTGACCCAAGTTTCTTGAAATTCCTTCAAGGGGTTTCCGAGATACAGAGCGGACACAAAATGGATGGCTCAAACATTTGACCCAGAGTTGTGACCTTGACCTTGAGCCAACATGGCTGACTCATAACTTTTGCACATTGTCTTGATGATTATTTGACCATAGTTTCATGAAAATCTTTAAGAGGTTTAGAAGATACAGAGCGGACATGAAATGGAAGGCTCAAACATTTGACCCTGAGTTGTTATCTTGACCTTGAGCCGACATGGCTGACTAATGGGTTCTGCACATCGCCTTGATAAGGTGATCATTTAACCCAAGTTTCATGAAAATCCTTCAAGGGTTTAGGACACACAATGTTACGGACGGACAGACAGAAGGACGGAGGGAAGGATGGATGGAGACCATTCCTATAAACCCCCACCACTCGTGGCGGGGGATTAAAAAAGCTATTGAAAATACATGATAGACTTTATAGTAAAATAAAGAAAAGAAAAATGTCTCGTTGTTTTCTAAACTCTTATCCAAAAGAAAACACGTAAATCATATTGGGACTACATGAATAATATTGTTTGTAGTTAAGTAGTTCACAAGAACATAAACATGGCACAACCAGACGTTTCTGTGGTTTTATTAAAATTTAAAAAAATGACTCTTGTGGCGTTGCTCCTCTGATAGGAAATAATGTCTTGAAATGTAGTGCCAAGGATAAGTCAGAAATTTTAAATAAACAGTTTTCTTCGGTATTTACAAATGACCCCAAACCTAGTTTACCAAATCCTGGTCAGAGCCCATTTGCTAGCATATCCAGAATAAAAGTAAGTGAAAATGGTGTTAAGCAATTGCTTGAAAATTTAAACCCATACGAAGCAGCGATCCAGAATTTAAAAGAATGTGCAAATGAAATAGCTCCACTTTTTACAATATTGTTTAATAAATCTCTTGATAGTGGTACTGTTCCCTTAGATTGGTCTGAAGCTTATGTAACGCAAAATTTTAAAAAGGTGAAACTTTTCAAGCTTCCAATTATAGACCAATCTCATTGACATGTAAAGCTTGCAAACTATTAGGACACATTGTGGTCAGAAATATCTTGGATCACTTAGAAAAATTTAACATCCAGGTGGACAACATGGTTTTCGTGCCCAGCGGTCTTGCGATTCCCAACTTGTGGGTTTTATTCATGACTTAGCTAAATCAGTACAGCGAAGCCACGTTGGTGTTGCCAACGTTAGTAAAGCATTTGATGTTGTTCAACATGGCCGACCCTTACTGAGAAAAAGATCATTAAGGCATCAGGGGCTCTGCACATTCCTGGATCAAAGCTTTCCTGGGACACAGAACACAAAGGGTGGTGGCAGATGGGGCAACATCTGGCTTGGCTCCTGTTATATCAGACGTCCCTCAGGGGTCCGTCCTGGGACCTTTACTATTTCTGTTCTACATAAATGAGAGTTCTGTATCTTCCAATGTGCGTCTTTTTGCAGATGACGGAGTTATCTACAAGCAGACTCAGCTCAGCTGCAACGGGACCTTAACAGTCTGTCATTATATGGGGGCAGAAATAGAAGATATCCTTTAACGTGAGCAAATCTCATATCAAGCATGTTTCTAGGTCCAGAAAACCAGTGAATACTGTCTATATCTTATGTCACTTGGCTAGTTTTACCTTTGTATTTTATAAGGAAGTATAACTGCTAGTGGGGGTTGAGGAGTAGGTCCATCTGGAGGCCATGTGTAAGAAACAAGCCGTTAATACCTTTATCAATTTATTGGTTGGTAAAATAAGCATCCTGAACGTACATAACAAAACTTACAATCAGGTAATATACATAATAGATACATCAGAATACCATACATATTATAATAAACACATTAATCTCTGACAAATGATAATATAGGTTCAAAGTTATAGTTGTGTGTAGTGGCACGTTGCTGTTATTAAACACAATACTCAGTACATATACTTGAAATATATGTAAACTTACATTTCTAAACCCGTTTGTTATGAGGATGTGGTTTACAAACTTCGTAAGATCTTTGGTCATGGTAATTTTCCAAATGTATTTGGTAAAATTATAAAACGTTTTATTAAAAGAGGTTACAACCCAACTGTTTTGAGACATACCGCATGTTTAGTGTTCAGCCCGTTTACAGTTGGACACTACGCTTCCCTCTTTGATTGTGTCTGACGGAAGAGGGGTAGGACTCTATGATAAGCAGTTTTTAAATCTTACCAGGACTGAACTGTTTTGATATCTGTCTTCTGGCCTGTTTCGTCGGGCCCTTAAGGTGTTTCTCTTGTTGCTCTGTCTTCTGAAAAGACATTGAGTACATAAGTTTTTGGTTCTAAAGGTTTGCTTTTTATATATTTATACACGAGCATTTTTTTGTTTTACATGCCATGCATTTTTGTTTCCATTACGTGTGTTAGAGATTCACCTAGAGGGGATTACTTTTATTTACACTGCCCCGTGTCTTTGGAACATGGTGGGGGTAAGAGTGAGGTTGGGTGCGCACCATAAACCGGTTTAAGCTCCCCAGTGGTATTTTTGCCACTGATCGTTCCAAGGCGGTGCCCCACTGTGTTCCTTTGTTTGTTCGTTTGTTCGTTTTGTCCTAATGCGTTGGCTGTGTGTCTGTGCGCGTGTATGTGTATGTGTGTGTGTGTTTGTGGTGTGCGCGTCTACGTGCTGTGGGTTTCGTTTTGGGGAGGCTGCGTTTTTGGTACGTGGCATTCCCTGTTTGATATTTGTCTTTGTTTTTTTTACATATGCATTAAAAGTATGCAATTACATATTACACATGTACATAACAAAACACATATATGCTTACCAAGTAACATCACCAGCTGCAACACAACAACCTCATCTGCTCATTCTCACTGTGATTCAGGTTAATGGTCTGCAAATGATTAAATTGTTAAATGTGTAATTAAAGAATGAGACAGAGATATGTGAGAAGACTGCCATTTACGAAACAAGAACTTTACTCAAAATATACTAATCTATCTAAATCAGAAAATTCCAAAACTGTAAAGGTTAAAATCATTATATATCATTTTATAAGACCAGCAAAACTGATAGGAACCTTATAAATGAAATTAACAAACCTCTGACTAATAATTCCATCCATTTAAAACTAATATTGATAAATCTAAAAATGACTGAACCATCATGTACACAGTATCAAAGTTTTCCAGGTAGTGAGATATTGATCACTGATGCCTAAACCAATCAGAATACAGTCTTTTAGTGGGAACAAATTGACCCATGGTCAATACACCTGACTGGACACAAACTACAACTATGGTCAAAGGGAGATAACTTAAGGGGACGCATACTTTGAAATTAGAAAAAAGTGGGTGGGGTATGATAAAATTTACCTGCAAAAAAGTACAAGATTTTGGTACATGAAATGGATACTGTTTCAACTGTTATAAGTACACAAAGGATTGCTCACTAAAATAAAAATAAGAAAAACTGAAACAAGAAAGTTATTGTTGAATTACATAAGACTTGTTGTGTACATTCAAAGTCAACAATTAATACTTTTTTGTGCTTCACCTTGTCCAAACATTTATCAATGTCCTACAGTTTCTAATTTAAAGAAAGAATGTGAAATAAGTTCACTGTCTTGCTTTTCATTTCGCATATGTAAGCTAAAACACATTATTTAGTTTGTTTACAAAGTAATGCATAAGAAAAGATACGGTGGTCAAGGAATGCCACATTCCAAAACTTAAAGAATATATTCCCCTTAATACATTAAACATTTATCGTTACAGAAGTCTAGTGGCTTACAATAAGGGCCTAGAAATGTTGCCATTTTTTTTTTTTTTTTTTTTTTTTTTTTTTTTGGATTTAACGTCGCACCGACACATGATAGGTCATATGGCGACTTTCCAGCTTTAATGGTGGAGGAAGACCCCAGGTGCCCCTCCGTGCATTATTTCATCACGAGCGGGCACCTGGGTAGAACCACCGACCTTCCGTAAGCCAGCTGGATGGCTTCCTCACATGAAGAATTCAACGCCCCGAGTGAGGCTCGAACCCACATCGATGAGGGGCAAGTGATTTGAAGTCAGCGACCTTAACCACTCGGCCACGGAGGCCCCCAACAAACTTTTGAAAATGTATTGTCTTAAAAATCCCTAAAATAAGGTATGGAATTTGGTTGAGAGGTCCAATCAATGTGTATATGTGCAAAAGTAACACTCTAATCTTGTTCACAAAAGTTACTAATACACAGCAGGAATGTCAATGATCAAAACTGGACGAATATACAGTTATCCTCACTTTAATGTCATTTATAATTTGTCCTTGAATTCTCCACCATACTTTTAATAACTCTGTTTGCACGAGTTGCACGAGAATGCTGTCATTCACGTAAAAAACGGGGTCAAATAAGTTGTAAATGCAATATCATCTAAACGTAATTAATGGATTATGCTGTTCAAGATAAACTTTATCTCATAACGTAACGAACATGTATAATGTTATAACAACAATATACTTACACTGATTTAAGTAGCAATCGGTGTATAAATGACTTTATTGATTCATTTTGTGTTTTGTTATTGTTGTCAAAAAGTATAACGGAAGTGCCTCACAACTGAAGCGGAAACCAGTTTGATGCGCAAAGTAGTCCAATGTAAGTAATATTTTTTGATAAATGTCCACAGAAATTAATAATTTTCTAATATTAAAGACGAATATCTGAATAGGATTCATTATTTGATAAGAAATTATAATCATCGGCATGTTGTTTTTTTTTTTTAAATCGTACACGTGCTGACACCTAAGTTGTCTCCCGTTGTTTATTAGAGTTACCTTTCGTCCGGCGGAGTAATACATTGGCAGTGAATCGCCGAGAAGTCGTGGGAAAAATAAAAACCATGTAAATAAACTAAAATTAATCACCATTTCAAGATGAATTTCAAGTGATCGACATTATGCATTTAACCCGCCTGACCTGTGTAGCATCTTAGATTATAGATATCTGATCTAAGGTATTCAATGTGTAGAATGTCATGTTATGCCTTGCAATGCTAATCCCACTCTGATTTTTTTGTTTACATTTTTTATCAATGAGAAATATGGCGTCCATCCCGAGCTGAAATAACGTGGAGTTAAATTTTTACATGTTTAAGCAAACCTGGTGTGTTAGAAAGAAAATTTCATCCCTTCAACATTATTTGGAACACTGTTATTGTAAAAAACCTGTTTTTTCCTTATACAAAAGCTTAATATTTTGTGTTGAATGTACTTTCACAAAGACCTCTGTTTTCCTATTACATTCATCGTACCGCATCCTTATCCACAAAGTACTGAATATTACAGGTGTCCATCAGTATTATATCGGTTTAGGAATATGTTTTTTATTTTCCCACCATCGATTTCTTGAATATGCACCCCTTCCGCATTTCTGTATGAACTGTGAATGTAGCAATATGCGTCCCCTTAACTTAAACAACTACTTAATCCAAAGCCTTAAAATCAAGACTGCTATACTTACATGGTCAGCCTTTGTCTGTTGTCAGTCAAGCTACTTACCTAGATGTAGAAGTAACATCTTACTTATCTTGGTCCCCTCATATCTAGTAAAGCATGTCACAGTCTTCGTTTCCTAAAACATCATATACATTCTGCTAAGAGTAGTACCAAAACAGTTGCCTATAACACCATTGTTAGACCAACTTTAGAGTATTGTTCCAGAGTTTGGAATCCTTATCATCAGAGGGATATAGATAAATTCATTCAGAGGCAAGCTGCGATATTTGTAGTAAATAATCATAGCAAGACACCGGGCACCGGGCAAATATCCTAACAAATTTAAATTGGAATTCTCTCCAATCCAGAAGGAAATATAGTAGGTTGGTTTTATTTTATAAACTGGTTCATAATCATGTTGCTGTTAATCCTAAACAATATCTCGCTCCATTCACAAGACAATCTAGACATAACAATCACCAAGAAGTATAAAATATTTTTATAACTCTTTGCCATCACTTAGCTCTGCAAATATCTTCTACTATTACATAGTTGACTATTACAAATACTCATTCTTCCCCAGAACTGTGGTAGAGTGGAACATCTTACCATCTCATGTAGTCAGTGCTGAAACAATCTTCGGATTCAAATCAGCACTGGATGCACCGATGTTCCAACCAAAATTACTATATATACTTGCTTTTATCCTGTTAAAATTAACCCTAAAAGTACTAATATTTCTCTTTTCCTGCACAAGAGCTAATGTATGTACATGTTTTACATTTAGGGTTATAAGGTTATTTATTACCAACTGTCAGGGAGTACTAGGTGGACTGAGTAGCTCGGGAAACCTGATAGTATTTCAAAAATGTATCAGTAACTGAACGAGGCCATTATCGTAGAAGAAGTAGAAGAGATATTTTTTCTTGTATCAAACATGACTTATTTTCTTTTGGTGAATGTCCTTCGAGAAAATTAAGTTACAGTACAGTTACTGAAAATGGGTCCTGTAGTGTGATACGGCCACTGGAAGTTTTTCAATAAAAAGGTCAGCTGTTTAGGTGTCACCCCGGTATAGAAGTACTTCCGGGTCGTTGTATCCTAGAAAGTAGTTCTTTGAAATTTTGAAGTTCCCAATTTAACGCTATCCCTACTTTGACATGTTAAATTCCAAATGTATTTATTGATACTGTGTACATTTTTTGTCATTTCTGATGTCTTTAACAGTTGTTTTATGTGTGTTTTTCAGGATTACATTTCTGTGCGGAGGGATTAAAAAACTACACCAGACTGGTGGCCATGACAGATGTCAGTGGGAAATTTAAACATGGACTAGATACTTTGATGTGTAGCAAAAAGTTCATCGTTGATGGTGGTGTTTTTCTGTGATATATTGACTGGGATAGTATTACTCTTCAGAAATACAGAGCTGTCAATGCTGCGATTTTGTTGTGAAATTCACAATCCATGTCCAAAAGTGCTTGTTTTTCTATAGGAATAAGGTCAGTAATTCGGTCGAAAATGTGCTTCCGTGGTGTAGTCGAAAGATGTCCATAATAAATAGTTCCTAATTTTCCCATCTTTTGCGCAAATTCGTGTAGAACGAGTGCTTTAATCACCGTTTTTCACTACTAGAAGACATTCTACATGAAATGAGACGGTTTCATGTTCATACACCCCACATGGCAAGTTTTGCAGATCGAAACCGGAAGTAGGTGTTTACTGCGCGGACAGAGTAATATGCGCCATTTTTAGGTAGCAGACCACAACTGACTGGCATTTCACTAGGAACTACATAACCCCCTATTTTCTTTTCATTTTTTCGTTAATTTGTGATAGAACTTTCATGAAAAATAGGTGTAGGAAAAAGTGATGTTCTCTAAAGATAAGTAAAGACGACCTGAAGTTGTCGTTTTTTATATGAAACAAAGAAGGATTTGAATTACTGACCTTTAACCTATAAGAGCTTAAATAAGACTTTCTCGAAACACATCGCAATTAGTCTTAATAGTCATAGATCGGTTGTTTATGATATAAAAGGGTGTTTTCAATGCAAAATAATAGTGAAATTTGAAAAATTTTGAATTTTGACCATATTTTGAGTAGATGCGCCTATTCAGCAGCGATTTCTGGGATTAAAAAGCCAATATTTTGTCTCCAGAATGTCAGAAAATGCACAAAATGCATCCTTTTGGGTCTTATTCATGACGGAATGAATGATATTTCAGAATCCAAGTGAAAAATAATGCAAACGAGTGAAACTTTTACCAAAATATACAATAAAAGGGCCATAGGGCCAAAATTTAGCCCAGTAAATTGCAATTGGTAGGGGGTGGCTTCTATTAAATGTCTATATTTCTCTAAAAACTCGAAATTTCACAATGATACTTGGCAATATGTTTGGTATTACATCTTTCTTGAAAATAGAAATGAAAATTGTGTGATATTTGAAAAGAAACATTTCTTATAGGAATAAGGTCAGTAATTCGGTCGAAAATGTGCTTCCGTGGTGTAGTCGAAAGAAGTCCATAATAAATAGTTCCTAATTTTCCCATCTTTTGCGCAAATTCGTGTAGAACGAGTGCTTTAATCACCGTTTTTCACTACTAGAAGACATTCTACATGAAATGAGACGGTTTTCATGTTCATACACCCCACATGGCAAGTTTTGCAGATCGAAACCGGAAGTAGGTGTTTACTGCGCGGACAAGAGTAAATATGCGCCATTTTTAGGGTAGCAGACCACAACTGACTGGCATTTCACTAGGAACTACATAACCCCCTATTTTCTTTTCATTTTTTCGTTAATTTGTGATAGAACTTTCATGAAAAATAGGTGTAGGAAAAAGTGATGTTCTCTAAAGATAAGTAAAGACGACCTGAAGTTGTCGTTTTTTATATGAAACAAAGAAGGATTTGAATTACTGACCTTTAACCTATACAGCAAAGAAGGAGAAATTGTACCGGGCCGACACCTTTTGTGTGTTTAGGCATACAGACACTAAATAGAAAAATGGCGCGAAAAAAAATGGTCGCATAATGGCGGATACAAATAGTCCTCAATTTATTTGCTCTGTAGAGCTATTTTCCTTATTTTCTTTGCATTTATTTTTTGCTAAAATCACATGACAGATCTATGCTTGACATGTAGGCAACATTTTCATAATGAAATAACAACATGACAATTTTTTTCATGCACCGCCAGTATAATTTGGAGTCTCATTTTTAGTTGATTTTGCAGTTTGTGTGTTTGACTGAAATTATTTTTCTTTCATCAAACATGACCCCCACTTTTCTTTTGATTTTTAGTTAGAACTGACCATATTCTTCAAGAAAATGTAAGTTACAGAAATTTAAAATGGGTCCTGATGTGTGATGCGGTCATTGGAAATAAGTCAATTTTATACAGAATAAAGAACAACAACTATTTAGTGTGTTATAACTTTTATGCCTTCTGTATACAGGCTGATCACTACCAAATAAAATGTAAGCCTCCGCTGGTCACAAGTAGTCCAAATATAAATAGTAATAATCTTTTTTCCTTTCCTAGTGCATTTTCTCGACAGCAACGTGCTTACTTTTACCCTACCGCGTTTCAGTATGTATCACTTTGCATTCTATTGAAATCGGCATTTTCCTATCGCATACTAGGTAAAAATGGCGGCGTAAGAATTTAATGTCTTGAAAAGAGAAATTGAAAGAAGCGAAAAGTAGTAAATTCAGCGGGATGTATTTAGCGAACTGTAGTTTTCTTATATAAAAGTTAACACCCCCTTTTTTTGTTTTTATAAAGTAGCGATCTAGTTCTTTATGGGAGTATAAGTCTCTGAAAACCTGATATGCTAGAAAATGTCGAAAAACAGTTATGAAGTAAGTGGATTTCATTTGAAATAAAGATCAGCTGGATTTAGTAGTGTTCAGCCTATAAGGGGGCAATACATGGTATTTTGTCAAACTCCTCGAAAATCAATGAAAATGTCATTAATCTATTTTTTTATGATGTAAAACGGTGACAAATGGCTGAAACCTCTTAAAGTTCTTGTGATTTTGAAATTTAGATAGAATTTTCTACCAGGTGGCTCTATTTTGGTCCGTTTTATGACCTAGTAAATGTCTTTTCTCGCATTTTATCACTACAATCGTCTAAATATTATTGAAATTAGCATGTTTCTGAATGAAAAGGACAAACATCGTAATGATTAAATGGATCTTGAATGAAAATTCGACGAATAAGGTAAAATAAATTGAAATAATGCTTGGACATGGCTAAATTTCGCGTATTTTTGAGGATGGGGGTGACCTGTAATGAATTGTCATTTCTCTATATTTTCTCAATATTTTGCAATAAAACTAAGCAGAATCATTGTAAGATAGGTGTATCTTGATAATGAATGAAATTCATGGAAAAATCAAACAAAAGAAATTTCTTATAGGCTGATCACTACTAAATAGAATGTAAGCCTCTGCTGGTCACAAGTAGTCCAAATATAAATAGTACTAATCTTTTTTCCTTTCCTAGTGCATTTTCTCGACAACTACGTACTTACTTTTACCTGGAACAATTGATATTGGAACAACTGATACGGGGACTGGAAACCGGCATTTATCTTATCTTATGCTGTCGTCCAATCGAAGCGTATGCCGTTGGTTATTCTGCTATTATTCAAACACTTACGCCTTACAGTTTAACTCGTCCTTTCAGTGAAAATCTGGGAAAGCATTTGTTGAATTTTTTGTTGAAAACAAAAGTTCTGCCATGAAATTATTGCCTGCATCTGTTTTTAAATGGAAAATATCTACATTAATGTTACTTTTCGCCCTGTGAAAATGGCTAAATCTAGACTTGTCTTACCCAGAGAGAAAGATGTCGTTTTTTACATGACATTTGCCTTGTTGATTCAGAGTATTTAGGACAAAAAAATTAGGACATATTTTAATGAAAATAGCAAGTCAAAACTGTAAACTGTTGCCTGAAAATATTTGTTTATGATATTGCTCTGTTCTTCACCATTTAAATGCGTGTTAAACCTAGATGATTTTCTGCAGTTTTATCTAAAAGTTCGGGATACTAAATGTAACTTCGTTGTCGGCCTTTTTTTAAAAAAAATATTGTTATTTTAATTTAAATACATTGTATTTTTCACACATCAGTTTTAAGATTAAATTTATTAAACTAATTTTTGGAGTTTAAACAACAATTTCGTTTGAAACATTCCCTACGTTCAAGAAGAATGTTTGTTTCTGTATGTAGAAATCTGACATTATAAACAATAATTATAATTATGGCTCTATAAGATTAAGAAAAGTGTCAGCTTTCTGTTATTTTCCATTTTTTTAATTCAAATCCAACAAAAATCGGCCCTTTGATAAAGGTTTGAAGTTACGTGGTAAAATATTTCTTCAGGGAAGTGAGCTCGAGTTAATTCATAATAATTAAGCATATCACCACATGCAGTCGCATGCTGTTTTTGCTTCAGAATTAATCTCTGATCATCTAATTATCATCTAATTATCGCCACTTAACATGCGACTGGTAAACCCTTTGAACAATAAGTGTTATAGCTCCATGATTAACATGAGGTAATATGCTAATTACACGCTAATCGATAGGTATATCGGACAGTATACTCATTGATGGGTGCCGGTTGCCATGGTAAAAGTGGTGTTTCCCAGAAGACCAAGGCACATCTATGGACCGTATATGTACTCCCAAGACTTACTTACGGTTTAGAGACGGTACCCCTCACCAGGAAGAATGAAGTAACACTGGAAAGATTTGAGAATAATATATTGAAACAAATTCAGCACTTACCAGATAGAACTGCCTCAGTTGCAGCAACTGCCTTACTAGGAGTTCTTTCAATCAAAGCTGTAATACACAAGAACTTGCTCAATATCCTCTATACAACCCTATTAAACCCAAATACCAAGGAATACGAGATTGCTGAACGTCAGTTAGCTGTCAAAGACATAGAAGAGTCCAGTATGTTCTCTTTAGCTAGGAAACTACTTTTAGAATATGATCTACCCACAGCTTATGACCTTCTATATAACACCCCTTCAGACAACAACTGGAAAGACATGCTAAAGAAAGCAATTAATCGCAAAGTTGAAGATAATTGGAGAAACACACTATCTGAAAAAACATCCCTAAGATACATTAATCCACACTCACTATCTGTTGGGAAACCCAACATACTGTATTCAACTGTTCGCGACAACATACATGACATCCAGAGAGCTGAGTTGAAGGCGAAGATCTTGAATGGCACTTATCCACTACAGGCAAACAGAGCCAAATTCAATCAGTTTGAGGTAGATCCCACCTGTTGGCTGTGTAGAGAGGATCCTGAGAACCGAGAACACTTTCTTGCATCATAAAAAACTAAGAGAATAATTATATAAATAAACATTAAACCAATTGACTTAACATTGGAACAGCTTAAAAAGGAAATACTGGGGGAAAAAAACCACTTTTCACTCATAAAATAACAATTTGGATTAGTATAGGAATAATAATACGACAAAAACAAAATATCTCTGTAGTGATTTAACACACAACATAAAACAAGAAGTATGGAACTTGACATAAAATGTAAAATAATATTTACAAAGAATTTCTACCAATTCATATAAAACTTATACTGGATGAGAACCTAATTTAGTAGTATTGAATTTATCCGGGGAGATAACACATAGTTAATAAATAAGGAGTGCCATTGAAAAGAAATGAGGAAAATAATATTGTTCTAATAGTTGTGAAATATTAAATGAAAATTTTGGAAAAGTGAAGTTTGAAGTAAATACAAGTGAAAATCATTTGAAAAGTTCAGAAAATTTGTTATTTAATATCTTGAAGAGAGTGAAATCAGGCTGCAAGTTATCTGCATAGTGTGTGTATATATGTGTATATATTCTTCTGCTTGGATATATGTGATTTATTCGTTGGATTAACCCATTCATTGTCTTCGCCAATTACCAAGGATTACCCCTTGGGTGCCTCGCAAAATCAACGGGGGAAACTTCAAGATCAACAACAACAACAGTGGCAAAAACAAAATATCGATCGCTAACGACTGGCCGATATTTACAGGTATGGACGACAGCATAATACAGATAAATGTATTGATTTATACGGAGTTTCTACTCCCCGTATTAGACATTCCTGCTTTTACCCTACCGCGTTTCAGTATGTACCACTTTGCATTCTATTGAACTCAGCATGTTCCTATCGCATGCTAGGTAAAAATGGCAGCGTAAGAATTTAATGTCTCGAAAAGAGGAATTGAAAGAAGCGAAAGTAGTAAATTCAGCGGGTTGTATTTAACGAACTGTAGTTTTCTTATATAAAAGTTAACACCCCCTTTTCGTTTTGTTTTTGTAAAGTAGCGATTTAGTTCTTTATGGGAATAGTCTCTATAAGTCTCTGAAAATCTGATATGCTAGAAAATATCGAAAAACCGTTATGAAGTAAGTGGATTTTATATGAAATAAAGAACAGCTGGATTTAGTAGTATTCAGCCTATACAGCTATATTTAGTGGTTCCAACCTTGACGGAAATCGCGTGATTTTATTGAAATGACATGCGCAGTTTCTACTTTCGAAATCGACTGGAAACATGGAACAGAAAGTGAATTGAAAGCTTGGGGAAAAAAGGTATTTTATGAACAAAATTTGTGTCAGATTGTTTTAGTAATCATAATTCATAAGTTAATTTCGCATGATATTATAATCTTTTTTACTTTAGAACGCATAAAATCAGTATTTTATACATAAACAGCAATCTACTTTCGGTTTGCAATTTAGCTTGAAGGTACAGTTAGGTAAATTTTATTTCAGAACAGTTAAAACCAGTTAACCCTTACCCCCAGCAATTTACTGGTACCCATTTGCAGCTGGGTCAACTGAGGCAATTGTGACAAAGAGCTTTGCTTAAGGACACACTGCATTGACTGGGATGGGACACAGACACTTGGGGGGTCAGCACCCCTCCCAGGCCGCCCCTGACAACCTCAGTCAATATATTTTCGTTTTTTAAAACAAACTGAGCACATGTCTCGATCATCCAACAACTTCTGTTACCATTTCCAACATGTTTGAAAAATTCCCATACTCTTATCATAGACAAGCTTACTGCCGCTGAGTGGCTGCTTTTTAATTTCTGATTTTTGCAGCCACCGGTTCTAGGATTACGGAAGTTCCGTATTCCTAGACAACCCTATGAGAATAGGCTAGGATTACAGAAGTATTTAAGAGCCATCAAATTTATGTTAGGACATGCATAAATGACATTGTAAACTTACTCATTTCACTTAATTTCACTAATATTTCATGCTATCAATCGGCCGTTTTGGGTTAGTTTAATCTTAATGGCGGTGCGCGGAAATATATTAGAAATATGAGTGTCAAAGTTAGATTTAATAAAATATTCTATACTTTGAATTTTATGATTTATAACCATATTGTATGTTATTAAAGACCATTTCGTATATACCTGCATTTTTTCATGAAGTCAACACAAATGGTCTTTAATAACATACAATATGGGTGCACAGAATCTAGTCCAAAAATGCACCAGAGGCCACTAGTCTAGTATATACAGTCGGCGCTATGGGCCCCAACGATCATGCCTTTGCTGTCGATTCGTTTCTCTAATACAATTTTCTGAATCCGGGAATGCAAAGTTTCTTTTCAATTCATGTACACGTAATAAATAGTTTTAAAAATACACATTAATCCTGTGTAACATCACATTCAACCTCATGGTATCGGCGCATTTAGATTATGTGGGTGCAACATCAAGTCAGACGTGACAGTATTCATACTTAATAGCAAACTTAGAAAAATTCTTTTAAAACTTATCTTTGCAACTTTAGAGAAACCAGGGTGAATTTAGTTGCTGTCTAAAAGGCAGAGTTCTTTGATAAACCAACAGCGCCCCATAAAAATAAAAGAAGTTGTGTTATCATAAATTAATGGCAATACCTGGTATTACAAATTCTTTTTATGAAGTTTGATGTTCTATTAAGTTATTAACACAATGTCAATTGTTTGCATTAATAATAATTCATAATTCCTGAATGTAATATCAGTTTGTTATGATTCTTAGACGACAATAAAATTAAAACTCAATTTGGCATTTTTGTACCCCCTGACAACAAAGTTGTAAGGGTGGGTATACTGGTTTCAGGTTGTCTGTCTGTTCGTCTGTCCGTAGACACAATCTTGTGCGCACCATCTCTCCTCATCCCCTTGACAGAATTTAATGAAACTTCACAAAAGTGATCAGTAACAACAGTAGTTGTGCATGGGGCATGTTAAGTTCTTTCAGAAAAAAAAATTGCAGAGTTATGGGACTTTGTTTTTTGTTACTATACTATATACATAGACACAATCTTGTGCGCACCATCTCTCCTCATCCCCTTGACACAATTTAATGAAACTTCACACAAGTGATCAGTAACAACAGTAGTTGTGCATGGGACATGTTAGGTTCTTTCAGAAAAAAAAATTGCAGAGTTACGGGACTTTGTTTTTTGTTACTATACTATATACATAGACACAATCTTGTGCGCACCATCTCTCCTCATCCCCTTGACACAATTTAATGAAACTTCACACAAATGAACAGTAACAACAGTAGTTGTGCATGGGGAATGTTAGGTTATTTCAACAACAAAAATTGCAGAGTTATGGGACTTTGTTTCTTCTTAACATACTATGTACATACAGTCTGCATATGCAATCTTGTGCGCGCCTAATCTTCCGAACCCTTGCACACAATTTAATGAAACTTCACATAAGTGAACAGTTCCAACCCTAGTTGTGCATGGTGCATGTTACGCTCTTTAAAGGTGGTCAATCACATTTAAACAACATTTAATGACATTTTTTACTTTTTGTATATTCTGGTAGAGAATTGTTTAAGGAACAAAAAGACCGATTACATAGAGTTAGATTCCTATTTGAAATGTATATTTTATTATTTTTATAAAATTTTGTAATTACTCCCCTTTAATATGAAAGTATATAAAAAGCTGGGTATTTCTTTTTATTTCGATACAATGTCAAGTTTTACATTTGCATTTGATAGAAATATCAACTATTGAACAATCTGAACCAAAATGCAAGTTTAAAAGCTGTGTGTAGCTTCTGAATTCATTTATTTCCAATCTGTCTTGGTTGCGCAACCAAGATAGGCAAAGGGAGGTAATAATAATTTTTCAAACTTGCGTTTCTAATGAATTCCATCTAAATACAGTCGAACTTCGATGGCTCGAACTCGAGGGTCCCGTTGAAATTAGTTCGAGTTTTCCATTGTTCGAGCCATCCAAATGGCGGCCATTTTGAATTTGGGAATTCGAGGGTATGATGTGTTACAAACCTTACATCGTAATATATTGTCATATTGTACCTAAATGTGTGTATGATACGATGATAAATAAAAAAACGAATGCTGAAACTATCTTTATTATTTATTTTCAAACATGACATAGATACGAAAAAAAAACACACTGATAAAACACTAATATAATTTATAAGAATTTGCTGAAGACAGCATCAAATAGAAAGACATGAAAAACAAACCTTTATGAATTATAGTCCAGCACAAATATTATCAAATATATTGCTTTCCAGTAGCCGACTTAGCTATACCCCCATTTCTGGGTCCTTTACCAATTTGATCAGCTATGCTAAAGCAGTATGAAAGTTGACATCGGATCTCCCGTTTTTATGCAGAAAAAATAAAGACAGACATTGCTCAATTATTTTAAATAGTTTTATGCGTATTAATCAAAGCCCCATTAAAGCATTGCAGTGAACGAAAGTCACTTTGTTTAATTTGTTTGTCGTATACCGACGCTAATTACATAAGCGTGTGAAAATTACGCATACGCTGGTTAAAGGGGAAGCTTGGCAAATGTCAGGTAGAGGTGTGAAAAACTTTGTAAACACAAGCCATTCCGGCGGCAAATTGTCAGTTCGGCTGAATAGGTGTAATTATCACTGTAATTAGGCCGAGGGGACCGCCAAATGAGTTCGAGAGTTCGAATTTTCGAAGTTCGAGCGATCCGAGGTAGAACTATATAGAATAAAGAAGGCATAAATTCGGGACCGGGCGAAGAGTTCGAGCGATCCCGGGTGTTCGAAAGATCCGAGTTCGAGCCATCGAAGTTCAACTGTACATAATTTTTAATGCAAATATTTTACAAATATATTACAATATGTCTAATATTTATACATTTCCTTAGGCAAAGTATGTTTATCAAATTTATACTTATGATAAAATAACTCTATCTTGATTGGGCAACCAGGATAGGAAAATGAAATTGGGTACATTCATCACCTTTAGTGATAGCTCTAGTTCTTATTCTATTAAAGAAAAAGAAAAATACGTCTTCTACAGCACAAGATGAGGGGAATTAATTATAACTAAAATATTTCTGTTATACGGTTAATCCAGTAAGGTCTAATACAACGTATCAGTTGTTACAGGTTCCAAGCAGTTGTAATTACAAGCTGGCCAATTAAACTCCGTGACCTTAGAAATAACCTCTGACATTAAACTATTCTTTCCTAATTGAGGCGACTCTCTGACTGAACGCATTCCATGGATTACATATTACTAAACGAGAGGATGATTGATTATGTCTCCCCCTCCCCCTCTGGGAGAGACATATTGTTTTTGCCCTGTCCGTCCGTACGTACGTCACACTTCATTTCCGAGCAATAACGGGGGAACCATTTGTCCTAGAACCTTCAATCTTCATAGGTTGGTAGGGCTTATGGAGGAGACAACCCATATTGTTTTTGGGGTCACTCCGTCAAAGGTCAAGGTCACAGGGGCCTGAACATGGAAAACCATTTCCGATCAATAACTCGAGAACGACTTGACCCAGAATGTTGAAACTTTACAGGATGATTGGTCATGCACAGTAGATGACTCCTAATGATTTTGGGGTGACTCCGTCGAAGGTCAAGGTCACAGGGGCCTGAACATGGAAAACCATTTCCGGTCAGTAACTTGAGAACCACTTGCCCCAGAATGTTGAAACTTAATAGGATGATTGGTCATGCAGAGTAGATGACCCCTATTAATTTTGGGGGCATTCTGTTTAAGGTCAACGTCACAGGGGCCTGAACATCGAAAATCGTTTCCGATCAATAACTTGAGAACCTCTCGACCCAGAATGTTGAAACTTCATAGGATGATTGTTCCTGCAGAGTAAATGACCCCTATTTGTTTTTGGGGTCACTTCTTTAAAGGTCAAAGTCACAGGGGCCTGAACAATGATAACCGTTTCTGATCAATAACTTGAGAACCTCTTGACCAAGAATGTTGAAACTTCATAGGATGATTGAACATGCAGAATAGATGACCCCTATTAATTTTGGGGTCACTCTGTTAAAGGTCAAGGTCACAGGAGCCTGAACATGGAAAACAATTTCCGATCAATAACTTGAGAACCACTTGACTCAGAATGTTGAAACTTCATAGGATGATTGAACATGCAGAGTAGATGACCCCTGTTGATTTTTGGGTCACTCTGTTAAAGGTCAAGGTCACAGGGGCCTGGTCATGTAAAATCATTTCTGGAAAATAACTTGAGAACCACTTGACCTAGAATGTTGAAACTTAATAGGATGATTGGACATGCAGAGTAGATGACCCCTATTAATTTTGGGGTCACTTGATCAAAGGTCAAGGTCACAGTAGTGCAGCCAACCATCAGTGTCTCTTTGACTTGCGCTCCTGACCCCTGTTGACTTCTTGCCTATAGGACTTTGCATTGGGGGAGACATGGGTTTTTTTACAAAAGCAATTTCTAGTTGATTCTTTTATTTCCTCCATTCTTGAAGAACATATCATATGTACATTCAGTCGACCAGATAGATATATATCAGCAAATTTAAATGTAAACAACTAAATATTATCGTTACCTTCAAATGCATGGTTAATATGTGAAAACAAACCCCATTTCGACCCTCTAACTATGCGCAACAAATTCACGCATCGAATCGTAATGGATTGACCGGGTCAATGTCTTTTTGCCGTATTTACTCTACTGAAAGTGGTAACAGATTTAATTTGTTGTTGGATTTAACAATTTATGTTAAATAACTAGCGTAAATACTTACCTGACATTTTTTGGCAGTATAAAACAGACATTGCAACCAAAAATTTACAAGATGATCATTTTATATTTATATAGATGTGCCCTAGAAGGAACTTTTGCTCTGCTTTAACTTGTTATCATAGAAACCAGTTAAATAGAAATTTGTCTCTTTTCGGCCGGATATATTAGAAAATAGTGATTTAAATTTTCAATGTAGGTATCTAATGTTCTTCCAACAAATAAACTTTTGAACTTACATAAACCTGTTATCCTAAACACAGACTATTGCAATTCTTTTAAATGTCATTTACTTTGTCAAATGACATCTTTTATGACAAATTTTGTTCCACTAATTATTATCCCCCGCCGATGAAATCGGGAGAGGGGTATTGAAATGGCGTTGTCCGTCCGTCAGTCCGTCATTCAGTCCGTCAGTCCGCAGCCATTTCTCAGTAACTACCTGGTAGAATTTCATGAAACTTGAAATAAACATGAACCAACAGACTACGATGATACCCATCAAGTTTTTTTTTGATTGGTCAATTTCAGTGTACGAAATTCAGATTTGAACCCACTAGCCCGTTCGGGCTACCAGATAGGAAATTGTCCAAGCCCGACACCAATTTCACTAGCCCGAACTTTAACACCATAAAATACTTAATTTTTGCACCATATAAAATTTTGTTTTACAGACATCTCTATGCATGTTTGAAGGAATAAAAAAGACATACAGTACATGTTTGCCATGTTTTTGAAAAATTTTAACTCTAAATACTCCAGTCCAGATCAGCATCGCCAGAGTCCAAAAGCATCGGACATGACACTCCTTGCCAAACGAAATCTAAACTGTAATGCCCGATTTTTTAGGATCAACACTCACCAGTTACTGCTACTCGGACTGTTGACAATTTGCAAGATGTAAAAATGAGTGCTGAATACACACATACACACACGCTGATAGCATAATTTAAGCTCCGCCTACTGCAGGTACTTGTGAGATTTTCGCGAGAAGTGTGAAAGCTAATCAAATTATCCGTTACACTAGAGGTGATTGTATTCAGCCAATTAGCGCTGCGGTTACGTCTTTGACACTTTGCGTTTGATTTGTCAACACGTGAGAGTGCAAAAAAAACAACAATAATTCAATAAGCGTTCCTCA
Source organism: Mercenaria mercenaria (assembly GCF_021730395.1). Lineage (NCBI taxonomy): Eukaryota > Metazoa > Mollusca > Bivalvia > Venerida > Veneridae > Mercenaria > Mercenaria mercenaria. Next base: position 30,097 of record NW_026463263.1, read on the forward strand.
GTCTGGACGATGTGTGATGCCTTCTTAGTGTTTATTAATGGAGATCATATGAAATCACGGTGCTATACTCGTTTAATTAGCATGATTTTTTTAAACAAATTAGGAAAATTCGGTAGCCTGGTCGGGCTTGTATCTGCGGAAAATCGGTAGCCCGAGCTAAAATTTGGTAGCCACGGGCTATCGGACTACCGCGAATTTCGAGCACTGCAATTTCCCTTACAGTTATTGCCCTTGATTTAATGAAAAACGTTCGTCCGCAGCCATTTCTCAGTAACTAGCAAGTAGAATTTCAACAAACTTGAAATAGACATGAACCAAGATACTGCGATGATGCCCTTCAAGTTTTTTTTTCGATTGGTCAATTTCCCTTAGAATTATTGCCGTTGATTTAATGAAAAATGCACAAAAATGTCCGTCCGCAGCCATTTCTCAGTTACTAGCAGGTAGAATTTCATCAGACTTGAAATAAATACGAACCAACATACTTTGATGATGCCCGTCATTTTCTTTTTTTATTGGTCAATTTTCCATACTGTTATTGTCCTTTAGTTTTTAAAAATCCACAGGTTTGTACATAACAAACCAACCAATTGGAAGAATTTCATTAAACTTCTTTCATTCTTTTCCATGAACATTTATTATAAACATGTGAAGTTGTGTACCCACACCTGGTCACCACCTTGCCTTCACACCCCGTTCCCCTCCCAACCAATTTTTCATCAATATTTATAATCAACATGTAAACTTTTGTACCATCACCCCTCCCTCTCCACCCCCCACTCCCCAAAGAAAAAACATTCATTTTTTTTGACTAATTATAAAATTATTTGCTTCTTTGTAACATTCTTAACTTTTTGCTGGATATATTTTTTTCCATTGCTCACCACAGACCCTTTGGGCGGGGGATACCAATTCATCGAATTTTCTTGTTAGCTATTGAAACCTCTTGTGCGGGAGAATGACAAACAACCATTGTCATGATAAATTCTTATTTCAAATTCATTCTAAGAAGTTCTTGACAAGAATTTTATCAAGAACATAAACTCTGTTGGTCAAAATCCAATTTAGTTTACCAAACTCCTAACAGTCTAGGGCTGTGAAAGGGAGATAAGCAACACATGCTTTTCCATGCCTTTGAATTTGAATCTCAAAAGTTTTGTTCAAAATTTACAGACAGAACATTGGTAAACTATACACGTTAATGATTTCTGCTCCAAAATTTGTGACAAACGTACTGGGCTTAAAGTAAAAAGAAAAAAATGCATATGAGGGGATTCAAACTCCGGACCTGGCGCATGCAAAGCATGCAAGCTAACCACTGGATCACTGGGGACTGTAACACATTTCGTCATAAAATTGTATATAGAAATATATTTTGTTATGCCAGTGTGTCTGGATTCGTTTTGCATTGGCATTTCTTTGTAATTACTGGCTTTTCTACATTAAAAATTAAACTGGCAATGATTTTGTTCTTCAAACACTACTAGAATGCACATTATTATTCAATATTGGAAACTTTAAGTGGGATGCTTGAATCATTAAAAACTAAAACGTTACACCAAGAGACCCGAATAAGACCGATTCCATCTAATACGGCGAATTTTCAACTCGTTATGCCCCCCTTCGAAGAAGGAGGGGTATATTGTTTTGCAGATATCTGTCGGTCGGTCTGTCTGTCTGTCTGTCTGTCTGTCGGTCGGTCTGTATGTAGACCAATCCGTTTCTGGATGATAACTCAAGAACGCTTGGGCCTAGAATCATGAAAGTTGATAGGGAGGTTGGTCATCACCAGCAGATGACCCCTATTGATTTTGAGATCTGTATGTTGAAGGTCAAGGTCACAGTGACCCTGATTAGTAAAACGGTTTCCAGATGATAACTCAAGAATGCCTTGGCCTAGGATCATGAAAGGTGATAGGGAGGTTGGTCATCACCAGCAGATGACCCCTATTGATTTTGAGGTCAGTATGTCAAAGGTCAAGGTCACAGTGACCCTGAACAGTAAAACGGTTTCCGGATGATAACTCAAGAACGCTTGGGCCTAGGATCATGACTGTTGATAGCGAGGTTGATCATGACCAGCAGATGACCCCTATTGATTTTGAGGTCAGTATGTCAAAGGTCAAGGTCACATTGACCAGGAACAGTAAAATGGTTTCCAGGCAATAACCCAAGAACGCTTAGGCCTATTGTCAAGAAAATTGATAGTGAGGTTGGTCATAACCAGTAGATGACCCCTATTGATTTTGAGGTCATTAGGTCAAAGGTCAAGGTCACATTTGCCAGGAACAGTTAAACGGTTTCTGATCTTCTTGTCCAAAACCACAGGGCTTAGGGCTTTGATATTTGGTATGTAGCAAAATCTAGTGGTCCTCTACCAAGATTGTTCAGATTATTTCCCTGGGGTCAAATATGGCCCCACCCCGGGGGTCACATGGTTTATATAGACTTATATAGGAAAAAACTTTGAAAAACCTCTTGTCCAAAACCCAAGGTCCTAGGGCTTTGATATTTTGTATATGACATCATTTAGTGGTCCTCTACTAAGATTGTCCAAATTATTCCCCTAGGGTCAAATATGGCCCCGCCCTGGGGGTCACATGGTTTACATAGACTTATATAGGGAAAAACTTTGAAAATCTTCTTGTCCAAACCACACAGACTAGGGCTTTGATATTTGTAATGTAGCATCATCTAGTGGTTCTCTACCAAATTTGTTCAAATTATTTCTCTAGGATCAAATATGGCCCCACCCCGGGGGTCGCATGGTTCATATATAGACTTATATAGGGAAAAACTTAGAGT